>NC_056739.1:22791564-22964064 GCF_019279795.1 Protopterus annectens | reverse complement strand
GTGATATGCTACAGTTGACAGGGGCCTGGGTGTGACACTTGTTACTAGTTGTTTTGACTAGGTGTCAATTTGAGTTCAAGGGGTTATAGTTTGTGTTGGGTACACCGAATGATGTTTGGCTTGACTTTTCCCTTTATGGGAATTAAGGTTTTGAATAATTTTGGATAGAAGGGAGGGGGAACAGCCTGGTCAGGCTGGTTGGCGGAGAAGAGGGATAGGCTTGCCCTCTTCTGTTCCCCCTCTGGTGTCTGGATGTTAATTTCAAGGATCTGGGGAAAGGAAAATGAGTAGTTGGAGGAAGCTTGCTGAATAGATAAGCAAGTGGAGGTAAAGATGGTGCTTATTTGGTGGAAGGTAATTCAATGAATGGTGTATGAAGTGAGATGGGATGCTGCTTCCTAAGTAAAGTAAGCGAGCAGAGGTGTGGACCCTGCTTGTTGGGCAAGGTGAGTAGGTACGCTGCCCTGATTAACATTACAAGGAGGTTATGCTGTGTTTAGAATCAATTATATTATGAATAGTTGTAATTAATGAATTTGGTGAACAAAGCTATGTTATGAAATTAATAAAGGTCATCAAATGTCATTTGGTGTGATGCGTTTATTGAAGGGGACCGGGACAAATGAGAACTGTACATAATTCAGAAGGTCAATAGCTATGCACTTTACTTCCTGAATATCTCTTGTGAGTCACAGCCATAAATAATCAGTGACATATCCTATCACTAGGAAATGCTTCTGGTTACTTGCATATAAAGAACCCTACAGGGTGGCACCAGCTAGAACTCCACACTGACAGATAACTATTTTAGACTTGATGTTACAAAATAAAACCATGACATGACTTTTTTTTTACTTTCTAGAAGCTGGTCATATTTCAAGCAAAGGTCTCCTGACAGAGCACAAAATCTAGCATATGTTAGGTATTTTTGAAACAGAAAAAAGAAAAACAAACAAACCTAACAGCCACAGACAGTTTCAGAAAATAGATGTAAATGGTAATGCTTCTGAAATCCACCAAAGTGCTGACACATTAGGATAAAAAACAAGCACCTATCTTTGCCAACTGTTGGTTTGTACAGGAATGTTACTGTTTAAAGATCCATCCATCTACAACCCATTTCCCATTTTTGCACATGGGGTTGGAGTGTCAAACAGTGACACTCATCTAGAGCCAAGGTTTACACTGCCAGGTGGCTAGGCCTGCCACAGTAGTTCTTCCACACTACACACTCGCACTCACACCTATGGCCAATTTAGAGCATCCAATCCCCCTACTGCATGCCTTTGAAATGTGGGAGGAACTGAAGCACCCAGAGGAAACCCACATGAACATAGAGAGGATATGCAGACTCTGCACAGAAGGCACTCCAGCATAGAATCGAACCAAGAAACCAGAGTCACTGTGCCACCAAGATGCACAGCAAAAAATGATTGGATGGAAGCAAGATGCAGCAGTTAGTAGCAGTAAAAAATAATATTGTTTTTACAAGCTGTGCCAGAGCAGCTAGCAAAATATGATTATAGGAAATGACATTACGGCCAACAGGGAATTTTAGCCAAGCCAGGCTAAAACATTCATTCTTTGCAGTTCTTGACAATAAGAATATCAACATACAACATTTTGCTCTAGATAAAAATAAAATCTCTCTCACAAGTACACCTAAAAGCCCCAAAGGAATAACTGAAAAGATTCTAAATACAAGGCTGGTTACAAGGAAGCAACAATCATCACATTGCACACAATAAGAAGTCCATCATATGTCACTTTTATAATTGCTGTCAGAGGCTTTAGCAGGAAAATGAAACCAATTTTATCTCAGCCAAGGCGAGGTACTCTTGCTTTGTATGTTAAGATAGCAGGGAACTGGCATACAGCATTTTAAAATAATCAGCACTTTAAAAAATGTTAAGCACTACAGAGCACTTGAGCATTGATTTAAAGTACTAGTGGTTCAGTTGCTCACTGAAAAGAAAAGCACACCATTCTGCACTTTTGTTTTGAAAATAAAAAATAAATAAATAAATTACATCAGAAAACTGAGTTTCCCAAGCTGAACAGAAACGTCCTTGCTTTGTAGTTTATGACTACAGGAATGCAATGCAAGCCATTTTGTTCTTTTTAAGAAATAAAGTACACTACATTGTCAAACATTTGAGCAAACTGCCACAGACACAAGGGTTAGATAGAATACTAATTTTTTAAACTTTCACAGGCACTGTCAGAAGTGCTAGCAAAAAAAAAAAAAAAAAAAAACGTTTTGCATGAGTCACTGAAATAAAGATGATCAAGGGATATCCAAAGTATGGCATATTCTCAATTGAAAACACTTTGTTTACAGAAAACTCTCTCACTTTCAAGCCTGATTTACAATTGTATATACTGTTGCAAGTTATCACGATGTTGCATGCATTCTTCCTTCCCATGCATTTAATAATTATTAACCACACTACATGTAAAGGATCAGGAAGGTTGCCAGAATAATTTAACTTTTTACACCTTTGCAGACTTCATGCTTTTGATGTTGAAGAGAGAGAGCACTTTAAAAAGATAATGGAAAAAGAACATATGGCATCTTGATAAGAAAAATTCAGTTACAACTTACTTGAGCTGATCTGAAACATTTTTGCTTTGTAGTTTATAATCATAGGTAACACCACAAAGCAATCAATAAAAGCATTCTGTTTTACAAGTGTTGCCAGACATGCTAGCAAACAACTGCCACAAAATAAAAGCTTAAGTAGCATATGCATTCAGCTAAAAGAATACATTGCTACTGTAAAGAGCCAGAAGTACTACTGTAAAACTGACATTTTTTTTCAAAGAAAAAACTATGATGGGAAAACAAAATGCAACATTTTGTTCTTGATAAAATGTCAGTTATATTTTCACATGAGCTGTCAGAAGTGTTAGCAAACAATTTAAAGTGGTTTTACCAGAGTTAATCTGAAATGTTCTTGACAAGGAGGCAACATAGCATTACGCTCCTGATGCAAAAATGCTACAGAATTTATTCACAATTCTATATACTACTGCAAGCTATGACATCCTCTTCCTGGTTTTCTTCCCTGATTTTTAGTACCACTTGTGAATTAGACTAAACATAAAACAGCAGTAAAGCTGCCAAGGTAACTCACCTGCTAGGTACTGGAGCTGCAATTCTTCTATTAGCATAGCTAAGCAACAAGCGACCATCCTGGTGAAGCGTGTATTTTCTGAGAAGGGTACTATCGATCATTTCTCCTAATGCCAAGGGAAATCAAATCGACATAATGGCTTGCTTATATGCATCAAACTAAAATAACAAATGTCACAAAGGTGCTGTCGTTCCAGGCACGATAACAGTGTTCTTCCCCGTCACTTTGGAGCTACTTGACTGAAAGCATGGAACATAGAGGGGACAGCAAGGAATGCGTTGGTGAAAAAGATACTTGCAAAACTATATCCAGGAAAATAACTGCATAATATGTTCCAAACATGGATTAAAAAGTAGTATCAAAGCCAACAGCAACAAAGGAAGTCAGAGATGAAGTAATACTTTATGTGAGTTTAAAGTGAGTATTAAAAAAACTGCAAAGGTTACAGATTTAACATCCTGATCATAGAGGTGATGTGATACTTTTTTTTACTCGGCTAATGCATATTTTGCAATATACTTCCTTTAATTTTAATACCAACAGAAGTCCTTCAACAGGAGTTAAAAATATGCATTCAAGATATATTGTGCTTTAATATTACACAGGGTAAATTCAGTAAAAATATGCGTTCAAGATATATTGTGCTTTAATATTACACAGGGTAAATTCAGTAAAAATATGCGTTCAAGATATATTGTGCTTTAATATTACACAGGGTAAATTCAGTAAAAATATGCGTTCAAGATATATTGTGCTTTCATTTTACACAGGGTAAATTCAGTATCTTCAGAGATTATTCTTTTCGCAAAAATATGCCTCCATGCAAGAAATAGTGCAAAAATACAAAATGTAATTTTCTGAAATATAGTTTCATATCATTTAGCCACATTGTTAGTGATTTTGCCAGGTGAATTGCTGGGGCTGAGGCATTTACTGTGTGATCAGCAGTTCTAGAGTTATGCTAGAAGGCTTACTTTACATTTCCTTTTTCGTTCTGTCAGTCTACCGGTTCTACTATAAACCACAACACAACTTCCTTCCCATGCTACTATTCTTGGTAAATGTCAGCCGATGAGTCCACAATGCACCAGGCCCATTGAGTAGTATAGTAATCATCCCTCTTGTGACAAAGGAGTGAGATTTAAAGAGGCTACTAACCCAGTCAATGTAGGATAAGGAAATATATAATTCAGGGGTACTTGATATGCAGATCCCTGTATCACATTGCCTTTTTTACAATCATCACTGAAGATCTGTCAGCCATTTACAGTTTTGATTTCATCACTTGAATATTGCATGATCAAACTAATGGATGAGAATATTTTTAGGAGTCTTAAAACTACTTAGCTATTGTACCTCCCTAGAGCAATAAACATATTGCCAGAATACAACAGTCTGCTTGCCTTGTATACGTTGCCTAAAGTCTGCAGATAGCAGTTTACTGTTGTCATACTCATCTTTTTCAACAGTTGTTCATACTTTTTCACACACTGCTTCTTAATCAAGTCTAGGTTTAAGAATAAAGAGCATATCCCAGAATTCAATAGGCACAAGGCACAGAAACGTCCCAAATGTGGTGCATCCCATGAGAGCACACATACAGTACAATCATACACACACCCTACCTACCTACCTACCTAAAGGCATTTTGAAGGATAAGCAGTTCACCTATGTCATTTGTTTAGTATGCAAGAGGAAACTGAAATACCTGATAAGTCTGTCATGAACAGAAGGGAAATTTTCAAACTTTGCGCAGGAGACACATCAAGCCAAGAACTGAACTGGAGAACTAAGTGTTGTGAGACAATTATTAACTGTTACCCCATTTGCAAAATTACACTCCATAAAATAATCTATGACTGTTGTGTGAGGATAGGTTGTTGCTAAGATAATACAACCAACAGAATACTATCGAGGCATAGAATATGATACAGAGTTATTTAACTGCATCTGCAAGTGTGACTTCAAGTGGTCTGATGTTCGTAGAAATGGCTTCATCCTAATGTGCAACAGAACATAATATGACAACCTTTACAGAATGCATTAGAATAGATGCACTTAATGAGAAGAGAGTCAAATCCACTTACTGGTTGACAGTCAATAAACATGACACTTTTACATCGTGTGTGATGGCACCCATGATCTACCACTTTTGGTAAAACTTCCTTTCAAATGCAAAACAGAACACAGACAACTTAGCATCCATAATTATACAGTTACAGTAACTACTGCAAACAAACAAACAAATAAATAAAATGGCCATCAGGTAGCAGCAGCTTGGCAACTTCCATTAACAAAGTTCCTTGTTTGCTGTTCATTCCTTCTATCAAAATTTACAGACATAGGCAGAAAAGAGTACTGTCTTTAACGGAATGAACATGTTTCAATGCATGTAAGTAAAGCAATGTAAATAATTTATCAAACCATAAATTATATATATTGAATGAATGTAGAACTAGGTGAAGCTGTGCCATGCAGTTAGGACAAATGATGAAAAAGAACTGGCTCGCCATATTTGGAAGGAGCACTGTCATAATGGAACAGCTGCACCATGTAATCACAAAGTTAAGACACTGGAACTTAATGCAGAATCAGTAGATTTAAAAAGCATTACCAATATTGAAACAATACTGAAAATGTGACAATCTTACTCAGATGTAGTGTGTTGAATACTGATTAAATATTTTGCCAAGAGTATTCCTTTTTTCCCAAAACAGAAGCATAACACTTGTGCAAATTATAAATTGAAGTTGAGCTCGACTTACTCTTTAGATTTCCATTGTACTATGGCTGACAGCCAAAAGCAGAACAGCTTGGAATTTTAGCAACCTGTTGCTCTGTTGAGATGAAACTCAGTGCTTTACATGCATTATAAAAAACGTCAGATGCAGAACACTGTAGGGCATGAACAATTTCTGTCTTAACACAGCAGATGCTACAGGCTCATTTGACTCCAGTGGGACTTTCGAAAACATTTTGCAACATTCTGATTCATTCTGAAGAAGCAACTCTACAGGTTGAAAAAAAATATTCTAGTTGGGTATGGATTTACTGAACAAAATAATTAACCAGATTCAAAAGCTGTTGGCCCAAAGGAGAATTAAATGCAACATATTCCACACCATTTAGTTTTAAAAAAAAAAAAGTAAAACTACAAAATACTTCACTAAAGATGTTCATTTTATTTCCATTCTTCCTCACTGTCAGTTTGGGTTGCAAGCAATGCCTGTTACCTACATGCAACAATATGACAGTCCCAGCTTCAGCAGAACAAATATGTTTTATTAGTATGTCAAAAGGACTTCACATATATACTGTGTCTGATGCGATACCATCTCTTACTGAAGGCAGTTATAATTCCCATTTAGTACTGAATCTTTATCAGCACTGCTTCGACCTGACCTCGGTCTTCCATATCAAAATTTGAATAAGTTACAGCACTGCAAAACATATTTAATCTGGCACCAATGTCTAAAATCTCAGCAATACTACGTAAGAAGGCAGCTATATCGCATACAGAATCATGCTGCTCATCTCTTGTTGATACTATATAGTGCTACTTGCAGCAAATTGTTGAAATTGTACATCAGCTTACAGAACTCAGCCCACTCTCTCTCCCTCTTGTATTGTAGAGCCTCTGCCTACCCATGTAAGACAGTATATCTTGTTTCCATAATAGTGTACCTTCTGTATTAAACTCTTCTAGAATAATTGAAGCAAAAATGCATCAGCAACCCCCCTTTTCCCCATTTTCAACATGGGGTCAGCGTGTAATATCAACTGCCACCATCTTTCTCAATTCAGTGCCCCTTTCCTACCTTCTCCAATAGACATAGATTATCGCAGGTCTTCTCTAATGCTGGTTGCCGTCATCTCCTCTTGCCTTCCCCCTATCTCACCAAAATTATTTTCACCAGAATGCCTTCTGCTTTCCTGCTATTTCCGAAACTCCATTCTTTGACCCTTTTCTGCAGCTGGAGCTACTATTGCTAATGTTTAGTTGGCCACATTTCTTAGCCTGTCCACACTGTGCATCTTACCACCATCTTCAACGCCTCCATCTTTTTAACTGCTCCGCCTTTATTGCCCAGATTTCTGTACCATACAGTAGTGCTGGTGACACCATTGTTTTGTACACCTTACTTTTCAGCTTGTTTGCCATTCTTCTGTCATAGACTACACCTGATACTGTATGGCAGTAGGCTGCAGCCCCTGTGATTTAAGCTCTGACCTACTCATTGAAGCTTTGTTTCGCCTCAAACACCCCCCCTCTCAGATACTTGAAGCTGTTCACCTGTTCCACTATTTTCCCTTTTTATTTCAGTTTTCATCTTCTGAATTCCCCAATTCTCTGCCGTGACAACTGTCTTTTCTGTACTTAGTTTCATCCCATGTGCCTTCATTTTTGCATTCCATTCCCCTGTCCTTTGCTGAAGTTCTTGCTCAGAGTCTGTCTTTAATGCTACATCATGTGCATACAGCATCTTTGTTGATTAGTCACTACTGACCTAAATGCGGTTTTCCATAAGCAGTATGAACAGCAATCACTAGTGCTCTCCTCTGATGCACACCCACTCCCCTGGGAATCTCTCCATGAATCTGCTAGTGCTCTCCTCTGATGCACACCCACTCCCCTGGGAATCTCTCGCAGTATGAACAGCAATCACTAGTGCTCTCCTCTGATGCGCACCCACTCCCCTGGGAATCTCTCCATGAATCTGCTAGTGCTCTCCTCTGATGCGCACCCACTCCCCTGGGAATCTCTCCATGAATCTGCTAGTGCTCTCCTCTGATGCGCACCCACTCCCCTGGGAATCTCTCCATGAATCTGCTAGTGCTCTCCTCTGATGCGCACCCACTCCCCTGGGAATCTCTCCATGAATCTGAACATTGTTCATAGTTGCATCACTGGGTCCTTGTACATAGTCTACACTAATTCTATCAATGTTTCCAGGACTTCAGTCACAGGACTGACCAGACCAGCTTTCTTGGGACCTTGTTAGATGCTCCCTCCACATCTAGGAATGCCCATTTGGACTGTTTCCACTTCTCTAGCTTCTTCCCAACTGCCTCTCACTGAAAACATCGGGTTAATTATGCTGCATCCTGATCTGAATCTGAACTTTCTAATACTCTGTGAACTTATCAGTCACTTTCTGCAGCACTTCCATACAGTATGACAGGAGTTTGATACAGTTATTAATGTCCACTTAGCCCTTATACACTGGCACAAAAATGTAAAATGCTTATCCTCCAGTCATCTGAGATCCACCCGTCTTGCCATACTGCTATGAGTGCTTTCTAGAGCTGTTTCTCCCCTATCTCACCTAACATCTTGATCATATCTATAATGAACTCAGCTGAACCTGCTTCTTTCTCCAACTTCATTTTCCTTAGCTCTGTTTTCCTTCTCCTAAAGAAGGATTTTATTTGTCTTTCATCATAAGCTCCTTGTGGGGCAGTTCAGCTTTGGCTGGGTTTCCTTCATTCAGAAGCTGCTGGAAGTATTCTTTCCGTCTGCCTTTAATGCCCTGTGGACTGGTAAACAGGTTGTTGCCGTTATCTTTCATGAACGGTGTCTCATAACTGTTCTCTTTATCTTTCTGTCTTTGCCTTGCGATGTGATAGAGCTTCTTTGTACCATCTGCAGAGTCACTTTCCAGAAGATGGTAGAGTGCCTGTGATGTCTTCTTCTTTACTATTGCAACTGCTCTTTTAGCCTGTTTGTTGGCCGAACAGTACTCCTCCTCATCCTGGTCAGGTTTTTCTATCTCCCACTTTTTCCTGTACCCCTCTCCTCTCCGTTGATAACTTCCTGGACATCTGCATTCTTCCAAAAATTTCCCTTGTGTACCATAATTCCATATCTGGCTCATCTGCATAACTGCTCTATAGTCCACACAAATGCTGTTTTGAAGTGCTGCAATTCTTCAACTCCACCTATTTCCTCTTCTTCCCAAGGTGCTTCAACCATGAGTATTTTATTAAACGGTTGTATTTTTGCTCCATTCAGCATCCAAGTCTTCAGCATTGTCATGTATAAAAAAAAAATAAAATGTGTTTTGCCTCTTTAAAAATTCTAAGCCATGAAATTGTACTGAATTAGAAATATGATCTTATTGGTTTTAACCTTTCTGGAGGTGTGGTTTTATCTTTAAATATTTAGTATGATGTCTGTATTTCAGATTATTTGTTCTGATGAATTTCCTAATGTCAGGAACAAAAGCGCTCAACTAATTTTATATTATCTACATTTGAATTAAAAATTTGGCTGAACTCAACTGGATTCTCTTTGTTGTTATCCATTGACTTACTGGCTTCACCGCAAGGAATTCATCTGTATTTTTGGAGTTTGTGAATATTCCAAGAGTTGTGTGCCTTTTGTTACTAGTCTGTTTTTTGGCTTCACATGTGGTATGGCTTCGGACAAGGGCCAAAATATCCAGGACCAATATCAAGATATGGGAGAATTAACCTTGCTGCTACAACAGGTCAGTGAACAAATTTGTGTAAATGGATTCTAGTCAAGGGTTCAACAGACCTATAGGGATGCTGTTAGGGTCTATATTAGATGAACGAATGCTTAAAATGTTGAGTACGGTATTACTGACAGCTTTTAAGAGAATGTTCATTTAAGCGAGGAGTGAAATAGTTGAAAATCATATGGTCGAAAAACATTGTTTGGCCAACACCATTCCCCTAGTGCCATACGTAATATGTATGTATGTATGTGCTACCGACATAATCCATAACTGAAATACATAACCTATGTTGACTGTGATTATCTAACTATTTACAGTGAACTATGCATTCAATAAATAATCCTGTCCTAATTAAACACATCCTAGTGAATCCCGATAGTGAAACACATTCTCTATTCTACACCTTTAGTAGCATTGCAACCACCATAGAAGTTCATCTGTAGTGTATTCAGCTTTGTTTAGCAAAACAGTTTGTAGCCTTTCATGTCTCAGAACAGTCTTCCTTTTTTTGGGTGAAGGGGGATATGAAGAGTTTAATTCTAACCTGGTTTCATCAACTTTATTTTGCTCCCTAACTAAAACTGACAGCACAGAAGGAATATCACAGATACGTCATCCTAAAAGACAATGAATCCTTCTGTGCCATCCTTCAACATGATTTTGAGTTTGTGGTAAAGATAGTTTATTTAACTCTGACACATTTCAAAAGTTGACAGGTAACGTAGCAGGAAATCTGGAACAAGATGTCAACAATGTTTGTTTACATATACATCCTAAAACATAAATATCTGAAAAATAAGACGGTAACTCTTTTCCTTCACTAGGAAATACTTTTGATAATCCCATAAACATAGGTACAACTTCATCTTTGCTGGGGAAAGACAAAGCGATTAGTTTCTTAACAGACATTTGAAAAGTCACAGATTTCCCATACAAACTAGCTAAACCTAGTGTTTGTAATTTCCTCCAAATGACTTGTGCAAAGTGAAATAGACAACGTTTGCAAATTTCATCTGGAAAGTTGGTCTTAACACTACATATTGCTGCCATTTCAAAGTCTGAGAGAATGAACTTAACTGACACATGTAAATCAGCATCAGACAACAGATTGGAAAGATACTCCCACATGAAGTTATAACACTTGTAAGACTTTTTGTCATTAGACAGAAAACTAGTGGAACACACTTTGTATTACCACCTACTGATAGTAATCCGTGTATGCTATACAATTGTCTACAAAGATGACCCTTTGTAAGAAATACACCATCCATAACATTATTTGGGACATACTCAAGTCACGTAGGTTTTGTATGGTAGAAAATACAAGTACATGGATATTATTGTTTATATCAACCATCCGTTTTTGTACAAAACTGACTTCTCTTAAATTACAAGTACTAGTATTCACAGTTTCTAAACTTGTTGACATAGGAGTGTAATTTACTATATTCCTATGTCGAACCCTATTCGCTTGCTGTAACATGGATCTCCTGCTAGGCAAACAAACTGCACATTCTGCAGATGTACTTGCAATAATGTCATCGACAATTAATGCAGGACTATCCCTACATATACGGGCAGACTGTTTTAACTTATCACATGTGTGAAGATTGGAGAAAGATGGGCGAAGGCTGCCAGCCTAGTCAAACAGAATTTGATACATAATTCTATCATTTGTATAAATAAATGTAAAATACAGGCTTGTTTTTTTTAAATGAAATAAAACACTGGAAAATGTGAACTTCAAGATTGTTGCAACATTGCCATCTGCTGTAAGGTAAATCAAGCCAAGCATTTCAAATGTTCTTTGAAGTTACAATTATCTAAAAAGGTGGTGCAGAAGCATCTGGCTGAACACATTCTTTCTATTGTCTTAACTTATGGAATAATTGTTAGAGTATACATGTGAAATGTCTTTTATCGTTGTAGTTTCCTGAGCAGGTCTTAGCTTGCTAAATAATGCAGTTTGTTTGCCTGGGAACTCCAGACTAAGTGTCAGAATGATGTAATGTGAATACTGGGAAAACCTAAGTGTCAAAATGATGTAGTTTGGGAGGGCCTTAGCAGAGCTGTTTGTTAGTGTTTTAAAAACTATTGTTCAGTGAGAGACTGATAGCATTTGTCTTGGACTATCAACCCCAGTACTGCTTATGCCCTTTATGTATGTAAGTAGGATTATAGCACTGTGTTTTCTCTTAAGAATAGTTAAAGATTAGAAAGTTAGACAAGTGTTTTTCTTTGACATCAGACCTGTCCTAATTTATTGTTTTAAGTTTCTGTGTGATCTCTGAAATCTTAGATATATCTGTGGTGTAGTAGCATTGTCTTGTGTTTTAATTATTTATTATTAAATATTTTAAAAACCTTTACCTGTGGCTGGTTTGTGTAGAGACAAGTTAGGCTCTAGAGTACACTGCATATTTATAGAGGTTATCGTAATAGGCCACTCTAATAAACCTTAGACTGAGTAGTCACATTACCAATTGGATAATAATATTGCACAGTAATAATTGGACACCCTTTTAAGGGCCTTTGGGTAGCTGATAATTATTAAGCTGGTGGTGGCAGGAATTACTAGCGTATAGTCTGGGTAAAGGGGCACAGCTGGAGAATCTGTGTCAGCCTTTCCCAGGAGTGTCTGTTAAGTTATATAAATACTTATCTCAAAGTGTGGGTGTGTGTCAGCTACCTGGGCAGGGACACGAAGCACTGGTTGGACAGAGAGGGTACTGGAGGTTAGCTTGCCAGTTGGGCTGAGATCTGAACCCTATAGCTGTGCCAGTGGGGAGTCTTATTGGGGACCTGGAGAGCAAAGGAGCAACCAGCCCCAGACTGACTGTGATCTCTGTGTGCACCTAAGGGAAATTGTACTTTATTGTGTGTATTAGTTATCCTTTCCTCTTCTAGGAGATGACCTCCCTGGTGTTAGTGGTGAGGACTGAGGCTCCTTGATTGCTGGGCCAGGGCACGTTTGTCACAACATGCAACATACTTCTCTACTTCACTTGCATCTGATGCATGATGATGCGGTATTCATTTCATTAATAGTTCACCATACATTTCTCGTTTAGTCACTGCTCGACCCTTACAATACTCTTAGTTTAAACCTACAGCACCAATACTTTGTCTTTAATGACTATGTCTAAATTATACAAATACCCATCTATGTGTAGCATATCCTTTCCTTTCTGAGATTTAACAGTGTGGGAGTATTCTCTGACGACTCCAGGGGAAAGCTGTGTTGTGTTTGCCATGGTGTAAAATAGCGCATGTGCATCACAACTGATGTAGTAACTGACTGTGTTTTATAACAGTGATTACTAATTAGCCATTACGATTTCAACATTCAGTTGTTTTAAATATATTACATGTAGTAAACGTAACAGTTTAAGTATGTTATTCTATCGTACTTCTCATACAACACATAATTTAAACAATTAGTTAAATTTACCATACTGCAATAAAGCTGTGGAGAGCGTGAACGTCTTGACGTCAGCCGTTGCTTTGCTGAGAGTTGGCAGACTGTGAATTTTCCAAACTCTACATTTAGACATTATCAGCCTTAGCTAAAGTGAACATTCACTTAGAAGCTGTTGATAATACTGTACTCCATATTTTAAGCGTTCGTTCATCTAATATAGACCCTGCTGTTAATAACAGTGGCAACAGATTTGGGATTCCTCTTACTCAGCCTACACCTAGTGCTGTACATACTGCACCTACAACTCAACAATTTGACTTTTAGACCTGGAAAAGTAACAGTTTTGAATTTGAGACTATTCGGAACCATGGAAACACCCCAGGGAACCAAGAATCCATTCATCAACAGCTGTTCTCTCTTAATAAAGAAACTAAGCATTTAAAAAGCTGCAACTTGAGGATAGCTATTTGCTAAAAAAACATAGCTAGCAATTTGGTCCCTAGAGGACTGATATTGTGGAAGTTCACTAATGGGGTGATGAAATGGTCTGAATACCATAAGAACTTTTGGAGATCTCCCACAATGCAGGAATTAATATTATGAAGCGCATGGTAAAATACAATGATCTTCAGATAGAATTGTTATGTAAAGAAATCTATTACCAAAGATCTATTATTTGACCAGTATGAAAGTACTTATCTCAATATATTTAAGAAAGTTGATAACCTCTGCAATGACATTTTACAATGGAAAATTAAAAAAAAATTCAGCAAAGATATGAGTGAGTAAAATAGCAGTATAGCTTATCCAAATCCTCCTCTCAAATAGGAGTTTCCAGATGATTGACAATGCTAGTCCACCAATTACACGGCACCAGGAAACGGTTACCTTCAAAGCTATAAATGGTTCCCCTTTAGACCAGGCACCTTTAGAAAAGGAACAGGTTCAGAGATCAAAGTGGCTACAGGGAAAGGAAACACCAGAGATTTTTGAGGACAATTACAACAGACAAGGGGCCAAACGAAAGAGATTTTACAAGAAGAAGACTGGTAAGAATCGTTAGCTGTTGCCCTAGCTTCTCTTGTGACTACTACTGAGACCGCAAGCAACATCATCTTCACAAATCTGGTAAATAATACTCTAAATGACTTTGCTATTTATAATTACACTCAAACTAGTAAACACTAAGCATGCCGGCCTTTTACCTAAAGGCATGAGTTTCATTCCAGCTAAGTGTGCCAACACTGCAGGTGTTTTAATTGACTTGAAATTATATATCCAAAAGTTAAATCTTGCCCTTTGGTTTTCACAGACTAGTTTAACAGTGCAAATACTATCAGTTAGAACAGTTTGTTTAACTCAGCATTAAATACCATCATTAGAATGTTTGAATGTCTGTGTGAGCAGGATATTAGGCAAATGAGCATGCAACCCACTGAGAACAACTTCTATAACTTGAATTAAATGACAGTATGCTATTAAAATAAATTTGTTCAGAGAACTTAGAGTCATGAAACCAGATAAAGGGGGAGGGGTGGTGCTCATGAGTAGCATTGCGTACAGGAACTAAATGATGTCATTATTGTTATCTGATATCTATGAAGAGGTATCTAGGAATGAAATGTTTATTGCTTATGCGGAAATTGATGCTGCGCTATATCACATGTTAATTCAGGGCCAACTGAATCAGAGAGATTATGAATTTCTATTTAATGACAAACCAGTTATAGCCAGAATATTTGGCATACCCAAGACTCATAAAAATCTTTCTGCTCCTATTAGACCTATTGTAGATGCAAAAACGTCAAAAACACATTATATTGCCAAGTATATTGACTGCTTAATTAAAGCTTCAGTAGATGCCATTTTACAAATATGCAGAGATTCATGGCATTTCCTAGAAAAAATGAAAACCCTTGCATTTAATGAAAACTGCATTTTTTACTATAGATGTTAATCTTTTTTTCTGTCATTCCTCACAGACAGGGATTATTATGGTTTGAAGAAGTGTTGCAGGCACACCTCTCATCCTGAAAACATCAAAAATCTGGACAAAGCCCCAAGAAAAGTAGGTACAACTGGTCACAAATCTGTACATTGATTAACATAAAATGTGCATATATAATTAGATAACCCCACCTACTCCAATGGAATTGTGGGATACCAGCATTCAAACAGAAATTGAAGAACAGACAAAATATTAAACACAAAATATAACCAAAACAATAGTGATTTATATAAACATTTGAAAGTGTCTCAAACTTTGAACTTGTATAAAACTAAAATACATTATTATTTTATAAAAGTAAAATGAACTGCATTGAATTGAAAGAGATTTTGACAGCTGACAAACAACAGCAGATCCCATATAGAAAATCAGAAAAAGGGGGTTGATCATGGAACTTTATATTTCATTGTTTAATCTACAAATAAAGTGCCTGTTGCCCTTGAAGAATAAATTGCCTATGTTACATTAAAAAAAATAAGCTAGTAAAATTGCAATAGGAAATGGATGGCAAACTGATAAGTTCATAGTAACTAGGTATCTCCTCCAAAGCAGGACATTCTCAGGACTGCAGCATCCACTCCCTTTAAAGTACAACACAGTACAGTATCGGCAATCCATCTGCATACTGTGGAAGTAGACCTCACAGCCTCCTGCATCAAAAGAAAGTTCATAGGTTCATAGGTTCATAGGTTCATACTAGGCTATCTGCCCGAGGGCATTTATAAGCCTAGCCCATTGTTTTGTGGCTTACGCCACCCCTTTAGTATGGGGAACTATACCCATTATTTTGCTGTGCCTCTGTCGAGCAGTGATACTGAGGTAATTCCTGGGGTATATCTGCGATCTCCCATCCATTGGTCAAGATTTCTCTTGAACAAGGCCAGCGAGGTGCTCTGCCTCACATGTACCGGGATTTTGTTCCACAGCATAGGGAGTCTTTGGGTGATGAATCTATCTCTCCAGCACGTCCTATTAATAGCCGTGTCGAGGTTTAAGTCTCCCGCCCTTGTGGCTCTGATGGATCTAGATTTTTTGAGGTGAAGCATATTCATCAAATCTGGGTTTGACATGGCCTTGTATGTTAGGCAAAGGTCACCTCTGAGCAAGCGTGGCGACTGAATAGAGCTGGAGTTCTTTCAGTCGGGCAGCATAGGACAGATTTTGAGACCCTTTATCCTTTTGGTGAGGAACTTTTGTGGCCTCTCCAGCTGCTGCAAGTGTCGGGTCAGATACATTCCGAATGGGGCATTGTACACAATCATTGGTCTGATGAGTGATGAGTAAAGGGAGACTATGACCTCCCTTGATCTAGATGAGAATCCCTTCATGATAAGGTGGGCAATGTAGAAGGACTTCCTAACTACTTTAGCTACATGGGTGTCGAATGACAGACTACTATCAACCTGGGTCCCCAGGTCCCTGATAACTTCTTCTGTGCTCAGTGGATTGCCACCTATTTGGTAGCTAGGGTAACCTTGTTTTTCCCGAAGGGTATGACTATGCATTTTTGGCATTTAACTTTAGGCCGTGGCTCTGGCACCAGTTATCCGTTTCTGTGAGACCCTTCTGAAGGATATCTGTGTCAGATGTGTTTTCTACTATGGCCCAGTTTGCAGTCATCTGCAAACTTTGTCAGCCATAACCCTCCTGTGTTTGCTTGTACTGGAAAAGTAGATGCCAAACAAGAGTGGGCCCAGGACTGAGCCCTGTGGGACACCACTTGTGACAGGCTTTGAGTCTGACATGGCGCCAGCAACTCTGACCCTGTGGGTTCTGTCACTCAGCCAGTTTGCAACCCATCTTGTGATGTATGGGTTAACATTTAAGCTGATGAGTTTTTCAATGATACCCGAGTGGGGTATTGTATCGAAGGCCTTAGCCAGATCGAGGTAGGCTGTATGGACTGCCTTTCCCTCATCAATGGCTTTGGTGACTGTTTCAAAAAGTCAACCAAGTTTAAAAGGCATGATCTGCCTTTGACAAAGCCAAACTGGGTTGGATCCAAAGTCTGCAAATTCCCTATGTCTTTATTTATGAGGTCCATTATGATCCTCTCCATGGCTTTGCAGATAAGGCTTGTCAAGCTAATAGGGCGGTAATTTCCAGGGTCTGTGGAGGCACCGCCTTTGTGAAGTGGGACCACAGTTGCAGTGCGCCACTCCCTGGGTATGTATCCAGAGGTAAGACTTTGATTAAACAGCTGTCCTAGCTGTGGGTTTAATTCCTCATTGAGTTCATGGAGCACACAGCCGGGGACACCATCGGGTCCCATGGATGCTGTGTTTTTTGCTTTGGAGAGAGCAGTTCTCACTTGGGCGCTGGAGATGTTTGGGGGCTGCACTCATTTGGTATAGATATCTCTCCTTTTGGGGAGAAGTTTGCACTGAACCTGTCAGCCAGTATGTTGGCAATGTCTGTAGGATCAGTAATCTTCACATCATTTTGAACTAGTTCTGAGCATATCTGGGAGTTTCCTCCTAGGTTTCTAACATAGCTAAAGAAGGCCTTATGATTGTCTTTTGAGTCTTTAGCTATTTTTCTCTCGAAATTTGCTTTGGATGATTTTATGAGAGCTCTTAGTTTTTACTTATAGTGATCAAGGGTGTCTTACCTTTTAAGGATTTTGCTCTATCTTGTAGTAGCTTCCTCCTTTTGTTGTAGAGTTTGTTTATGGCTGGGGTCCACCAGACTGGACGCTTGCCTTTGGTACAAAGAGTCTTTGTTTTGCTTGGGATTGCCTTATCCATGCAGTCCTGCAGGTGCTGGTAGAAGGTGTTTGTAAGTGATTCAGCGGCTTGAGTATTGTTTTCCACCGGCTCGGGGGCCTGAAAGGAGACCACACTAGTCTTTAGAAGTGTGAAGTCGGCTTTTGAGAAGTTCTTTACTGTGGTCTTTTTTATTTCAGGTGGGGGTGGGATGAGGACCTCCAGCGAGATTAGTTTGTGATCTGATCTCACCAGTGAGGGGTATACTTCCGGTGTTGAACATTGTGCTCCCATGTTCGTGATGATGAGATCAAGTATGTTATCTCCTCTTGTGGGGATGGTGACTAGTTGTTCCATGGCATTTGAGTTTATGAATTCCAGGAACTTTTGGGCTAGGGTGTTTGGGCTTGAGTAGTGTTCCCAGTCTATATTAGGGTAATTGAAGTCACCTAGTATGATGGTGTTTGGTGATACATTTATCCCCTCTAGTGTTTTCAGGAAGGCCATGTGAGTTTCCTGAGTTTGTGAGGGTGGCCTGTAACATGCTACAATTTGCAGTATACTACCTATTCTGCTACTAACAATACAAACAGACTTGGCATAAGCAGGCCTAAACTGCTCTTTCCTTGAAGCTCTCAGCTCCTTGTAAAATCCAGTTGACCCTCAACCATATCTCAACTTTGCAGCACAAGAAATCTGGAAAAAGCCAACATTTATTTGGGGGGACATAGGCCCAAAAACCAGGGACAGATTTTAAACATTGCTTGTATAACCTTGGAAAGTTGCTAGAATAAAATGTTTTGTGTTACTGTGTGTTTCCTGAAAGATAGGAAAATAAACGTAAATGGCTATCATTAGTTAATTCAGTTCTCACTGATTTGCCAGAAAACCACAAATTTTAAGAGGAACAGACCAAAATTATTCCAGGCATTCTGAAGATTTGGGCCCATAGCTCTCAAGTGGTGTGGGTAAAGAATTCAGGCTCTTGCTCCTTGTACCTAAGGTACAGGGTTCGAGCTTGAGTAACACTAACCACCAGTTATACTTAACTGGGGCATTTTACACACACAGGAGTTAATATGGACTAAGCAGCGGCATTGAATACGGACGCAATCTCACACACACACACACACACACACACACACACACACACACACACACACACACACACACACACACACACACACACACGAGTCAATACGGACTAAGTAGCAGCATTGAGAAAGTTGAATACAATACGGACACAATCATACACACACAAGTCAATATGGACTAATCAGCAGCATTGACAAAGTTGAATACAATACAGATGCAATCACACAAATGTTGTTGTTGTTGTTTGTCTTTCGGCTTTTCCCGGTTAGGGGTCGCCACAGCAGAACTCCGGTCCGCTAATGATTGGCAGTTGGTTTTTATGGTGTCGAGTTGCCAGCCCGGCACCCAACCTTCAACGAAGGCACACCCATTGAACGCATGTCTTTCGAATGCCCACTCAACCGCGGGGAGGACATGCAGACTCCACACAGAAGGTACTCCCAACCCAAGATGAGAATCAAATGGGAGAACCTCTTGCTGTGAGGCAACATCGCTACCGCTGCACCACCGCGGAAGTCTATACACCTCCTGAAAGACTAAATCAGATGAATTTAATACATACAGAAGTATTTGAAGCAGCAATCACATACACACACATCCTGAAAGACTAAGCCAGTTGAACTGAATACAATACCAAAGCATTTGAATTGAAAAAGCAGCAACCCAGACTATGGACTAAGCAGCAATCATGCAAGCCAAGCATTTGAATTTATACGGACTAAACCCCAAAGCAAATTGAATTTATAAGCATCTGAGTGAACACCCCACCCATAGCAATCACACACATCTCGTCAGACTTACTTAAAATTGAAAATACCAACACGGACTACTTAGAAGCGAGCTGCCTACAAATAACAAACTGCATTCTTTTTTCTTACCTGGAGGACATGAGTGGGTGCTGGGCAGACTTTGCAGAACTTAAATTGTGCACAACAGCACACCTCTGTTCCACTTGATGCCATGCTGCACCTCTGTTCCACTCGATGCCGTGCTGCACCTGTGTTCCACTTGATGCTGTGCTGCACCTCTGTTCCACTTGATGCCGTGCTGCACCTCTGTTCCACTTGATGTCGTACTGCACCTCTGTTCCACTTGATGCCGTGCTGCACCTCTGTTCCACTTGATGCCATGCTGCACAACTCTGTTCCACCTGATGCCGTGCTGCACCTCTGTTCCACTTGATGCCATGCTGCACCTCTGTTCCACTTGATGCCATGCTGCACAACTCTGTTCCACTTGATGTCGTGCTGTACAACTCTGTTCCACTTGATGCCGTGCTGCACCTCTGTTCCACTTGATGCCGTGCTGCACCTCTGTTCCACTTGATGCCGTGCTGCACCTCTGTTCCACTTGATGCCATGCTGCACCTCTGTTCCACTTGATGCCATGCTGCACAACTCTGTTCCACCTGATGCCGTGCTGCACCTCTGTTCCACTTGATGCCATGCTGCACCTCTGTTCCACTTGATGCCATGCTGCACAACTCTGTTCCACTTGATGCCGTGCTGCACAACTCTGTTCCACTTGATGCCATGCTGCACCTCTGTTCCACTTGATGCCATGCTGCACAACTCTGTTCCACTTGATGTCGTGCTGCACAACTCTGTTCCACCTGATGCCGTGCTGCACCTCTGTTCCACTTGATGCCGTGCTGCACCTCTGTTCCACTTGATGCCATGCTGCACCTCTGTTCCACTTGATGCCATGCTGCACAACTCTGTTCCACCTGATGCCGTGCTGCACCTCTGTTCCACTTGATGCCATGCTGCACCTCTGTTCCACTTGATGCCATGCTGCACAACTCTGTTCCACTTGATGTCGTGCTGCACAACTCTGTTCCACTTGATGCCGTGCTGCACCTCTGTTCCATTTGATGCCGTGCTGCACCTCTGTTCCACTTGATGCCGTGCTGCACCTCTGTTCCACTTGATGCCGTGCTGCACCTCTGTTCCACTTGATGCCGTGCTGCACCTCTGTTCCACTTGATGCCATGCTGCACCTCTGTTCTACTTGATGCCATGCTGCTATATTCACCATTTCCCTCCAAAACAGTTTTTCTGACAGAATCTGTCACACGAAGCTGATGTCACCATGCACACCCCAGTAGGCTGGCCATGTGTGGTGACATCAGCTATAAATTTATAGCTGTATATAAAAATAAATAAATAAATAATATTCCAAAGGAAAAAAAAAATGGAAATTCATGGCACCCCACTATTTTGCCCTCAAAACCCATAAATACCGAGGAATATGGTACGGTTGAGAGGTCTGGTTGCTGGATCTGAATATTATGGAATTTGACAATATTAGTATCATTGTCAAACTCATGGAGTTGGTGCTCATTATTAATTTTGGCATGATAAAATGTGTGAGGTGCTCACAGTGCCCCAACATACTAGTGGGAAAGCAAGTTATGGGCAGAGGTAGCACCTATTCTCTAAAAGGGCATTTTTCATGCGATTCTGAACAGGTCATCTATCTGGCCTGTTGTAACACATGCTCAGCATTTTATGTGGGCAAAATCTGTAGGAGATTAAAACAGAATTTACAAACACTCACTTGACATTAAAAAAATGCAAGAATACAAGAGCCTTATATAGGCACAATGCACAGTTTCCAATGCATTTTTTCTTGTTTACTATTATTGAGCAGGACATTTTTGTTCCTATGGGTTATTTGGTCAATGAGCACCTAGACAAAAATAAGTTAAAGTAGCAATTATTACTAGATGCCACACACTCATCACTTTTAAATGATGCCTGTTCCACTGCTGCTGTACTAAAACTTAAGAGACTAAAAGGGTAATCATCCAAAGAAAAAGTGTGGTTTGTCTTTCTAAAACTTCTAAGCCTTAATATTGTATTGAATTAGTAATAAGATCTTATTGGTT
The DNA here is from genome assembly GCF_019279795.1 of Protopterus annectens. NCBI lineage: Eukaryota > Metazoa > Chordata > Ceratodontiformes > Protopteridae > Protopterus > Protopterus annectens. Next base: position 22,942,326 of record NC_056739.1, on the reverse strand, counting down.
TTAACCTTTTTGGAAGTGTAGTTTTACCTTTAAATATCTAGTATGATGTCTGTATTTTAGATTATTTGTTCTGATAAAGTTCCCGATGTCAGGTACAAAAGCGCACAACTAATTTTATATCATCTACACTTGAATTAAAAATCTGGTTGAACACAACAAGGATACTCTGTTATCTGTTGTTCTACTGGCTTCACCACACGGAATTCATCTGTGTTTCTTCAGAACTGTCCATGTTGACTTTGGAGCCTTCTCTGACCACTGCTTGCAGCTTATTGTGGCCACTAGTAGTTTATGCAGTGGGTCTACTGTTTCTCTGTGAATGACTTTGAAATCTTTGACTCTCACTCTGCCTCAATGCCCTGTTCTTACAAGGAAGAAGTCTACCTGACTTGCATGTTGGCCCATTCTTGTATGTCTTGCTGAACCATGTGTTGGCTACCATCAAACCATTTTCAAGACAGAAGAATGGCCTCTCCTTTATTCCAGTTACTCCATTTATGTGGACCCAGGCAATCCTTATAGCCTCTTCTGTTTGTCCTGATATGAGATTTCAGATTCCCTGTTATCAACACAAACTCATTTTATCCTGCTTTATCTAATAGGTCCTGCAACTGCTGCATAAATGCATTCTTCTTTATCAGCTGTAGGCCGAGATTATGAGTATTGTCCTAGCTTTACATTACAGTCTGATTGCCATGAGTCTGTCACTAATTCTGATGAAAACCCTCTTCTGAAGAATTTCCCTCATCACAATTCCTACACCATTTCTAGTTTGTCCTCCCCCTGAGTAGTAGAGTCTAGAAACCAAGTCAAGCGGCTTTGCTGCACTACCCTTCCACTTTGACTTCGGTATATAGAGGATGCCCAGTTTCCTTAAAATCATGTCATCCAATGACTATTGTCAACATCCATTTAGTCAACTAAATTTGGCTGACAGGTGTACAAGTTCACACAATATTCAGGGTAGGGGAATATGCCCCTTTCCCCAGTATTGTGTAATCTTGAGTTAGTATATATAATTAACAGGTGATGTTGGTGGTAATGCAACCCTACACATGGGGGCTGTGGAAGGCCTTGCCCCAATTACAAAATACATTGATTTTGTTTGCAATGTCAATGATTTCTGGCTGACATTGTAAACGTCAATGCTTGTGTCATTTCGATCATTAACAGCAGACCTATACTGATGCACATACATACACACACACACACACACACACACACACACACATATATATATATATATATATATATATATATATATATATACACACACACACACACACACACACACACACACACACACACACATACATACACACCCAAAACAGAAACCAAACATTATATAGTTTATTAAAAAGACTTGCAATGTTGCCTGTGGTGTGAATGAATGAAGCAATGTTTCAAACCTGTTCAGAGGACAGCATCAGAACACGTGAGCTCCCACAATTTTATCCTGATGAGGTTGCTTCTTTTGAAGTGATAGAAGGTGATGGAGGTAATCTTTTGACTTGATTTATATTTTTGAATTTAAAGGACAAAGATTATAAATCATGTTGTCTGTGTCAGGACTCTCTGATGACAATCTCAAGGCGGGGCTGCAAGAAGCAGATGAATCTCTCTCTTCCAATTTCTCTTTTAGAGCTGCTCTTCTTGTGTGTAGATCTGGAATTGCAGTAACATGAATATAATTTTCACAAAAAGGATGTTGACAATGGTAGCCAGTTACTGTATTCAGGGGCATGTCAAAATAGCTAAGACTAAACATATCTAAACCCATGATACTGAAATGAAAAACCTATTTTATGCAGCCTGAGCTCCCCACACACACACTGCAACTTATATATATGAACTCTGGGTCACACAGAATGGATGACAAGGCAAATTCCAAGTTTGTATGTTAGAGAGTGCTAGGTTATTCTGAATGGATAAACATGGGCAAGGTTGACCGCGTAGGATGGGCTTGAGGAATTGAGAGGCTGGAGCAGTCTGCTCAGAGGTGGTTTCCTCAAATCATTTCCATTTCTCCCTTGTATCAGGTTAGCCAACTGTTAGGCCATTAACAGCACATCTTTTTATGAAGATGTATAGAGTTCATAGGGTGGGCTGAGATACATTTTATATGTTAATGTTGTTGATTTTTCTAAGGATAGGATTGCATTTTTTATGTCAGCGGCTGAAGGGGGGGTACTACCTTAGCTTTGGGTTGTGGTATTTTTTCTCCCATCTAATGTACAGTACGGTAGGATGCATGCCTATAACTGTATATATGAGAGTGTTGTTAACATTTCTAGATTATACCTAATTAAATAGAACAGTTCATAGGTTCATAGTTTGGTGCTAGGCTAAGTGACCTTGTGGGCCATTTTTAAGCCTAGCCAATTACCCCAAGTGAGAATCAAACCCTGCACCTTGTGTCTGTAAGGTAAACACCTTAACCATTATGCCAACCTCCCCCCAGAGGCTTCCAGCAATTTAAGTTGTTACACCCTCACATTATTTGTTTAAAGACAATACACTTAATCCTGGGTGACCATTTGAATCTATTACAGGCAAGTTTTGAAGCAGTGGAAGCTACTTTTCTGACCTCCAAATGTATGAGAATGAATATCTTTATTCAAGCAGGTTTGACTGGGCTCACAGTGACTGCATCTTTAAAATCCTCAGGAGTGAGCTTCAACATAAAAGTAATCAAGGGGGCAATAGGTGATCATATGGTCCATAATTTTGATATGTGTATGCTGCTTACTCAGTATCTATGCTAGGTTGTTGTTTACTAATGTAATTCACTTAGTATGGGGTGGAGTGGTTCTAGCTGAGGTTGGTAATTTTCTCTTTCCTTTTAGGTTCTTCCAAAACTAGGCCCAGGTGTTTGCTACAGTTTGCCAGGTGCTGTCAGATGTCTACCAAATATGGAACTGGTTGAATTCTCCCCCAGATACCCCAAAAAGTGAACTTTACTCGTTACTCCATTAACTTGAATTATGTGTGTGGATGGACACTGCTGGTGTTTCAAGTGGCATATCCAAAATAACACAGTACCAGATGGGATCCGAAGTTGAAGCAATACATAAATTATGAAGCACATGGTTAGAAGTGCAGGAATATACCTGAGTGAACTCACAAACAGGTCAGCGGTTATTCAAAGGTACTCAAATTCGTTTAAATGATTTTTCAATCACCAAATGCTTCGCCAAGTATTCAAAATGTTCAAAATAATTACATTGATAAACGAAATGTCTGAAATTGCAACATATCGATAAAGTATTTGAAAAAATACAAAAGTGTTTTAAACAATTTTTGAAATACTTAAAATGTACAACAAGGCTAAAATGACCGCATTTCTTTGCAATGTACTACTTTTTCGCATTAATTAAAGCTATTAGAAGTGTTTGAAGTTTCTGGAATGTTCGCAGTGTATGCAATGTCAAAGTAAAGCCTTTTCAAAGAGATAGTTATGCATTCGAGCATAATTACAAGTACCGGGTCTATGCTTACATTTAAATGTATTTTGTTGTTATGGCAGAGGGATTTTGAAGACCTGAACTGCTGGTGTTTGATAACAATATTGCTGAGAATTATAGATTGTTTGACCAAGAATGTTATATTTTCATATAGGCTACATTTTCTGATAAAGCCACACATACAGATGCATTCATACTACTAAATTTAGCAGGCTCAGAAACCATTGAGAGGGAACACTCATTTGTGTATGCACCTGCTGTGGATGCAGGGGAGGGGGAAACCATCATATTATGACAGGCTGAAATGCAGAAAGACCCGGAGTGCTTAAAACATAAATATAGAGAAATGTGTAACCTTCAAATGAATATTACAATAGAAAGGCACATATTTTACACTAGAAATCAAAGACCTAGTGAAACTATAGCAGCATATATTACTGACTTGAGAAATAAAGCAAAAACGTGCAGATTTGGTGATTTGTGACATAAGTTGATAAAAGACAGACGTGTGTGGTGTTAATAATGATCTAGTGAGAAAGATTTTGCTTCAGGATAGTAATTTAATCTTCAGCAAAGCCACAGAGATTTGTCACATGTACAAGCTTACAAAAAGGCATGCAGAGATGCTTACAAATGAGAAAAATGTACTTGCAGTATCTAATAGTGTGAATGTTGATAGTGTGCATAATACTAAAATGAAACAAAAGTATAAATCAGAAAGGTTCATGGCTGCTTCCAACAATAATACCAACTATTAACCTATAAAGTTAGCTGCAGTACCAAACATCATTGTTGACTGTCGTAATTGTGGTGGAAACCATGAACCTAAATAAGAAAAGTGCATAGCTTTTGGTCAGCAATGTCACAAATGTGAAAAGTGGAATAATTTCAAAAGGTTTTGCAAGTCTAAAGTGGCAAAAACTATCCAAGGAAGCAAGTAGATCAGTTAGAAAACTGTGAGCAAACTTTTTATGTTGATGGTGCATTTGTGATTGACGGAACAATTAATAAATACAGTGAACTATCAGCCAACTGGTAGTCTGGCAGCAAAGGGTGAAATATTTTGTACTGTTCGGATTAATGGAAAACCCATCGAGCTTAAAGTAGACACTGGATCCAAGTGTAATGTTATATCAGCACAAATGTCTGCCAAAGTAAAAGCTGGTAAGAAACTTGATTCAGCAAAGTGTGCAAAACTTGTTGCTTATGGTGGTGAAGAGATTCAAACTAATGGTTCAGTAGTTCTCACATGCCATTCTGCTGGGAACAGCTATGATTTTCAGTGTTACATAGTCAAAAGAAATGCGCGGTCACTGCTAGGCCTCAAACATAGTTTGAGACTGGAACTGATTTCATTTAGTGAGGAAGACCACCATATGGGTCTGGACAACCACAATAGTTTTACACAGAATATTTTTAGTGAATATGCCGATATTTTGAAAGACAAGCTTGGTAAACTACCAGTCACATATTCTATGAAGTTAAACCATGAAGTAAGCCCAGCTCTAAGAGCAGCCAGGAAGGTTCTGGTAGCAATGCAGAACAAAGTTAAACCAGAACTTGACAAAATGGTGAATTTAAGTGTGATTACTCCAGTAAAAGAACCAACTGAGTGAGTATCTGCAATGGTCGTAGCTCATAAAAAAAAGCTCAGATGATATTCGAATATGTATCGATCCCAGAGATTTAAACAAATCACTTAAATGTCCTCATCATCCAATGTGCACAGTAGTAGTAGTAGCAGCAAATCTTATGCCAAATGCCACTGTTTTTTCAGTCTTAGATGCAAAACGTTAATTTTGGCAAATTCCGCGGGATGACAAATCTTCATTTTTAACTACTTTCAGTACACCATTTGGTAGATAAAGATTCTTGAGAATGCCATTTCGGATAAATTCTGCCGGTGAAGTATTTCAGCATGCAATGGAGCAAATTTTTTCAGGTTATCCATGCGCTATCATAGTAGACAACATTATTGTAGGGGGCAATGGTGAAGATGAACATGACAGAAACCTTCCCAAAGTTCTAGACCATGCACATGAAGTCAATCTTAATGAAATCCACAGAAATGCAAATTCAAGCTGAGAGAAGTTACTTGTATGTGTCATTTGTTTACTAGTTCTGGCTTACAACCAGATCTGTCTAAGCAAGATTCTTGAGATGCCAGTTCCAGAAAATGTCACATCTTTGCAATGTTTTCTTGGTATGGTCAACTATTTATGAAAGACCTGAGTGAACTTTCAGCACTGTTATGAGAGATGACATGCAAAAATGTACATAGATCCTGGTTGGAACACCACCAAAGAGCATCTGATGTTCTAAAACAGAAAATTGCCAGTCCACCCACATTGAGAAAACATGATGTTCACAAACCAGTAACTCTTTCATGTGATGCTTCTAAGTATGGTCTTGGTGCAGAATGTCTTTAAGAAGACAAACCATTAGCCTATGCATCCACAACTTTAACATAAACTGAGATGCAGTATGCACAAATTGAAAAAGAGATTTTGGCAGTAGTTTTAGCATGGTCGAAGTTCAACAATTATATTTATGGCAAACCTGTTCAAATTGAGACTATCACTAACCTCTAGTGACATTTCTGAAAAGGCCAATACATTCAGCCCCAGCACATTTGCAATGCATGATGTTAAAATTGCAAGCGTACAATTTCAATATTGGTTCTGCAAAAGGCAAATATCTCTACCTTGCAGATACGTTGTCAAGAGAACTTAAACAACAGAACAGCATGATAATGAGAAAGCAGACTTTGAAGTCATGGAAGTCAAAAATTTTTCCTCATCACGTCTTGATGAATTCAGAAATCACTCAGATTTAGACCCTGTTCTTCCGAAGCTGAAACATTTTATCAGTCAAAAATGGCCAGTGTGAAAACTAGTCTACCACTTGATGTACAGAAGTATTTTCCTTACAGAGACGAGCTCATACGAGCTCATAATAGATGATGGAATCACCATAAAAGGTCCTAAAGTGGTTATTCCTTCAGCATTACAACAGGAATATATCCAGATTTTGCATCATGGACACCTGGGTACTGATTCAACCAAAAGAAGGGCAAGAGGAATTGTACTTTAGCTTCTATGTCAAACGATATAGAAAAGGAAACTGTAACATGTTCTATTTGCAATTGTACTAAATTGCACCAACAAAAAGAACCACTTCAGCTAAACCAGATTCCTGAACTACCTTGGTCAACGGTTGATACTGATATTTTCAAATGGAATGGTCAACATTACTTAGTATTAGTAGACTTTTACTCAAATTGGTTTGAAATTGACCTTCTTCCTAACTTAACATCTAGCATGGTCATCACAGAATTGAAGAGATATTTTTCCATCCACAGTAGTCCTCACAAAGTTGTACCTGACAATGGTACAGAGTTCACAAGTAAGCAGTTCAAAACATTTGCTGAAGCTTTGGACTTTGTCCATATTACTATCAGTCCTGAGTAACCACAGTCCAATGGATTAGCTGAGCCTTCAAAGTGCGAAATGTTTATAAGAGAAATCCAAGAGAGATGGTACCAATGTTTTTCTTAACCTACTCAATCTCAGAAAACCTATGAAGCAGCAAATTGCCTGCACCAATGACTCTAATCCTATGAATGTATCCACACCTGTTCCAATTTCAGAGGACAGCGTATCTTCTGTGTCTTCTACTCCTGTAAAGAGTTCAGCAGTGTCTTCAGATGTTTCCATATCAGACAGTTCCTCAAGGAAAGTTTCTCCTGTGAAGTCTCAACAATACTTCTATATATCCAGAGTTTACAGGCCGAAACCAAAATATTTGAAGGTTTGGACTTGAGATCACAATGTGTTGTTGAAATGTCATTGATGTGCTAATCTTGGAGAAATTGTTTTTTCCTTTCATTAAGAGGGAGGATGTAGATCACTGTGCATGTTGTACTTTACCAGCCACAGTAGCAATCAGCATGTGCATATATAAGACTGAGCACGTGCAAGAGTAGTGCCATTTCTTACAGTCAGCCAGAGTGAATGCAGTCATGAATGGAGATGTACACAAGACAGTGTTTGAAGTAATGAGCAAATCATTTTGCTTAAATGCATGTTTTAATTACAATTCCTGATAATGTTTATGTGCAATAAATATCTTGAACCCATACACTGCTTTATTATCTCTTTTGAATGCAGGAGACAAGCAACAGAATCCCACTGAAACCTGTTTTTCTGGCCACGGGTATGGAGCTAAGTAAATGGCCTGGGTATTCCATTTCCTATGATTTCATTTCACGTCTTGGCTGTACCTAAAGGAATCATGAACTTTTGTCTTTCTCCATGATATAGGTCAGCACAGAAGGAATATGATCATTAAACCAGAGTGTAGACGGCAGGATGACTGAAAAATGGATACTTCTGAAGTGCACAATAACAACAGTTTAGAGGTATTTAGAGAGCAGGCCATAGTAGGTTTCATATGATTTTCAAGACAATTAAGTCCTTTGCCTATTTACATTGCCAGCACCCACTCTCAAGCCATACCCCCTTCCTTCAAGAAGGGTAGGCCAATTAATCCCAGGGTAAATTTGTGTATACGTATCCCATATTTCGCTCCCTTTTCAAGGATGGTAGTTTATCCCACTGCTTAACTTGCAGAAGCAAGTCTATTCCAGATGTGAGGGATGTGCTGCATGATGACTCTCTGTCCATCGTTATCTGCTGGTGAAGCATGTCGACTTCAGTTCTGCTGTTTGTGGAACTGTTAGACTTGGGAATAAAGGACAAATGGGTGTATAATGGCATAGAAGGCAAGGCACAGATTTATTCAGTATCCTGTAGACTCTTGGGGGCAAAGTACAGTGCTTCTAGCCTCTCTTGGTAGCTCAGGGTCTTTAAGCCCATGAAATTCTTGGTTAGAAACTTCTGGGCTCTTTCTACTTGTTAGATATGCCTAAGGAAGTGCATATCAAAGGGAGAATTGGACTCAGTAGTTGGCCTAATTAATGCTGAATATAAAGGCACTGACATCTTTAGGCAGTTCTCTCACTTGTAGGAGACATAGGGAGTGCAAAGGCTCTTAGTTACATTGTCCTGGTCAGCAGAGTAATAAACTAAGGAGCTGCCTACAGTGGTACGACATGGGAGGTGCCATTTCTTATAAGTACAGACTATATGCAGGGTGGTGGCCTCAGTCAGAGTGATTTATTCTTGTTAATAAGGAACAGCTCTTAGATACCTTATCTCTTGTTTATATATGTGTTACTTTGTTTTACAAATTTATCTCTATGTTCTGCATTCTGCTTACTACTGTATGAAACTTCATACTATATTGCATTTACAATTCAATGACCATTTTCTAGCATGTTGTTTCAACATACATCTCATACATATTGGAATTATTGCAATTTTAGTTATATAACTGTCACGTGATTACTTTTGTTACTTGTACTTTTTGGAGCTTTTCTCCTTAGACCTCCACTGAAAAAGGGCTGCTACCCAGTTGGACTAACCTGGTCAACAAATGTCAAATAAATAAATAAATAAAAATACCCTTCATAGAGCTCTGGTGGTGGTCTTTTGGAAACAGGTGTCAGCCAGGTACAGCGACCTTTCAGCTTCATCTGTAATTTACACATTATTTGGAATGAGTCTAGGCCCCTGTCTGTTCCCTTTTAGAGACAAATTAATAAGGTCACAAAACATAAGCTATAAGACTGCAGTAAAGATGTAACACTGTGTTAAGCAGTTGTTACACCCCTCAGCAGTGTTGTGCCTTTTGGCATAATGCCAACTCTCTGCTTCCTTTTATCCACTTGATAACATTAATAGAATGCTTCTCTGTGTCTCCTTTTATACACCTAATGACATGAACAGAAAGTTTCCCAAAGTCTATATTCCTGACATTAACAGAATATTTCCCCTAACAACATTAATAGAATGTTTCCCAATGTCTCCTATTATACAGATGACATTAAATGTTTCACCAGGTCTCCTTTTATAGTCCTGAAACATTAATAGAGTATTTCCCCTTATCAAATGTTAGACACCTGACAACATTAAAAGGTTGTTTTCCCATAACATTAATAAAATGTTTCCCCATATCTCATTTTATACTCCCGACATTAACAGAATGCTTCCCTGTGGCTCCTTTTATGCACCTAACATTAACAAAATGTTTCCCTATGAATTCTTTTATACACCTGACATTAACAGAATGTTTTTCCATGTCACCTTTTATATACCAGGCAACATTAACAGAATGTTTACTCATAACATTAACAAAACGTTTTCCCATGTCTCCTTTTATATTCCTTACACTAACAGAATGCTTCCACATCTCCCTTTATATACCCTGCCATTAACAGAAATATTTCTCCACGCCTCCTTTTATATAACGGACATTAACAAGGTTCCCCCATGTTTCCTTTTGCACATCTGAGAACATAAATGGAACACTTTCCTACATCTGCTTTTATATACTGGAGAACATTAATAAAATGTTTTTCATGTCTTTTTTATGCAAGATGACATTAATATAATGTTTCCCATACCACTTACCTGACAAGATTAATAGAATACACCCCCTACCCACCCCTACATCATTAAAGTTATTGACTAAAGCATGTCTGACCCACCCACCCCATATCATAAACTCTACTGGCCAAAACGTATCACAGAATATTTCACTTTCCATACTGGCAAGTGTACCCATGCAATTAAAACCTAATAACCAGTTAATTACAAATCAAAAAACACTCTTTCCCATCCTTCTCTTATCAGCCTCCCCAATCAATAGGTGCATCCCACTACTTTTTGTAGTTTTCTTCCCCCCATTTCCTTTCTATACTCTTCTACACAACTATTTCCCACCTCCCATCATGCATAAATATCTACTTCCCCTAATGGGATCTCTAACTTTCCAAAGCCAATTAAATACTCCTCATCATACCATACCTACACTCAAACCAAGTCCTCCACAAAAACCTACTTACTCAATGTCCACAAATATAGCTCCCTAATCTGGCCATCCCACATAAGTATAGACAAACTCCTGCTCAAAAAATTTACATTACTAACCAACACCAAATGCAAAACCACACACTCCAGTGCAAATAATTATGCAATTACAGATTTTTGCAGTACTACTAAGTGATTTTTTATTTGCTAATAATTGGACCACAGTGAGCACACTAAACTGGGTTGCATCATTTCTGCTCCACTCCCCCACTCCCAACTCTACAAACTGTCCTGCCAAACTTCTTCCTTCCATCCTGGCTCCACTCTTTCTGTTTAAATAAGGTTAAAGAAATATAATATTATAGTAGTCACACCTTGAATGGACACTGCCCCAAATATCTGCTCCAGAGTCTGCAAGCTCTCCCTCTTGAATAAAACCCAAACCCAATTACAACTTCAACACCAAGCTATCATTTACCTCCTGCGGTGGTTCTGGAAGTTCTGATTGGCTGATAGTTGTTTTCTTGATAGTGATCTTCTCCTGGCTCTTCCCCACCTTCTTCAGTTACATTATCCAGCTCACCTGTTACTACTCTCACTCTACTACTTGGATCTTCCTCTTCCTCTCTTCCCCCTTCTCTTCAGTTACATTATCCAGCTCACCTGTACTCACTGGCTCTCTCTCCCTAAATCTTCCCCACCTTCTTCAGTTACATTATCCAGCTCACCTGTACTCACTACTGATCTTCTCCTGGCTCTTCCCCACCTTCTTCAGTTACATTATCCAGCTCACCTATACTCACTACTGTTGCTTTCTTTAACCCCTCCACTTTCCCCCAGCCACCACACAAACCTACTTAACATCCTGCAAGCTACAGGCACCATTTTTAATTTTGCTGCCAACAATGGACCCCATAGCAACCTGGACCCCTCTGAAATTTAGTGTGCTCATCATATAAGTACGCTGAAGTAGTAGTAACACTGTATTTTTTTCTTTTGGGCTTTTTGTTCAACTGCAAGTCCTCATTGTAAATAAGTACACTTTACAAGTGAAAACACTTCTTCTTTTTGGGCTTTTTGTTTAGCTGCAACTCCTTGTTGTAACTATGTATGTACTCACTTTGATTATCCTAGACTGAACCTGTTATGAATTGTCTAGAAGTACTTGTGGAGCAAATTGGTATAGAATATTTTGACCTTAGCATTTAGGGCTGAATTGTGCATATGCTGTTTTAATTTGCAGACTGCTCAGTTGCAACTAAAAAGTAGACTCTGGTCCTGTGATAGCATAGTTTCTCTCTCTAGTATTACTTTCAGCTGTTTTATATCTATGAATGTTCCATATGTCTTGATACAAGTCTCTTTCAGAGTTAACATACTTTTGATGTCTGCTGGTAACATATGTTTAAATAGTGTTTTTTGCTATTCAATTCTGGATGATGATGTTTTTCTAGACTGAATGCTTGGGAACATACATAGATTTAAGCAGAAATAATTTTGCATAGTTGGTGTATAACTCAACTGTAACCATTGCTTAAATTGTAAAGGTGCTTTTCTCGCTGCTGTGTATTGACTGCCTATAGCACAGATTGCCTAATTCCTGTATAATCTGCTGTTCTTGCCTACCTCTACTGCTACTGGTTACAGGTCATCCAGCCTCCACAACATACCTCTCAACCTCTAAGTGCAAGTAATCTGGACAAAGCCAGAAGTAAAAGTGGGACAAAGGACCAAAAATAGGGACAATTTTTAAATGTTGAGTTTACAAACTTAGAAAGTTGATAGAATAACAGATTTTGCATTCGCATGAATTTTCTGAAGGATATGAAGTCCAACACTCAAATGTCTGTCATTATTTTCCAACTTCAGTCTTAAATGATTTGTTACAAATTTTTAAGAAAACCACAATTTTATGAAAAATAGACCAAAAATATAAGGCAAAAATCTGGACATTCCCTGAAAATCTGTACAGTTGAGAGGTATGCTCCACAAACCTACTGCAGCTAATCTATAACTTTCTCCAGTTCTCTCCACTTGTGTCTCTGCTCAGTCCTGCCAAGAATCCTTAATCAATTTCCTCTTCTCACTATCACCACCCTGCCTCCTTGACCGATTCTCCTAAAACATTGTATAACTGATGTTAACACCTCTTTATCTATAGCCTGAAAACTACAAATTTCTTCTGTTTATTTTACAGTTACCTGTGCATAGAATAAGAAATGTTTCTCCCACCCCTCCCCAGTTCATTGTAGTCAGAAAGCTTAAATAAGGCACAAGGGACAGTAAAGGTCACTCAAACTATCTAACTGCTTCATGTATGCCTTCTGCAATTACAGACTTTTGCAATAGTACTAAGTGATTTTTTATTTGCTAATAATTGGACTGCAGCGAACACACTAAACTAGGTCACATCATTTCCGCCACCCCCCCCCCCAACTCCCAGCTTTACAAACACTCCTGCCAAACTTCTACCTTCCATCTTGGCTCCACTCTTTCTGTTTAAAAAAGGTTGAAGAAATATAATATTGTAGTAGTCACACAAGTTGAGTGGACACTGCCCCAAACCTCTGATCCAGAGTCTGCAAGCTCTCCCTCTTGAATAAAACCCAAACCCAATTACAACTTCAACTCTAGGCTATCACTTACTTTCTGCAATGGTTCTGGAAGTTTTGATTGGCTGATAGCGATCTTCTCCTGGCTCTGCCTGTGTGCTGCCCACTCCACTCGGGCTCACTTTGCTCCTCTACCCTACCCCACCCCACTTTCCTTTACCTTATAGCTAACCACATTTAACCCCTCCTCTAAAACCATCCATTCAGAAAGCAAAGTACATACAGCACACCCACAGCAACAAACTCAGCCACTAATCCACTCATATTATAGGATCAGTTACATATCCACAATTACCTCTACAGCCACTAAGCCTAACCAAAGCCTATACCCCTCCCCCAAACCAAACAATCTACCTTCCTGTTTTTCTTCCCTCATTCAACTAAACAGCAACAAGTCCAACTTGCCCTCCTTACATGCCTTATCTATTATAACTCTCTCTATAATAACTCACTTCACTTCATACCAGAATAACCTCTATCCCAACTTGGGATCACTACGGAATACTGAAATTCCACAATCCCAAAATTCTGAATTCCGAGGACCAGAATCTTGAGATTGCGGAATCTTGAACGTAGTGAATAGGGATTGCCGTACAGTGCGGAATGAGAACTTTGCTGTTCACTCCACTGTATTGTGATCTTGGAGTTGGTATATTTAAGTTGGAGGGGGTGTGAGGGCGTGCAGCCCCCCACGTGGGAGGAGCAGGGTGGTGCCCCCCTGCATACATGTTACAATAGTTTGTTGTATGTTCTACTTTTAAGTTTCGAGATTCCACAAGTTTGAGATTCTGGTCCTCGGGATTCAGAGTTTCGGGATTGTGGTATTTTGGTATTCTTTAGTGATCCCCCCAACTTATATAGTAAATCACCCACCCAGATCTATTCCATCATACCTACCCAAATATCACACACATCTCTTCAACAATCTACAATAACTCTAACTTAGAGCTAACCCCATTTAAGACTCCCTGTAACTCTACAAAAGGTCGCACCTCCATACAATATACCCTATTTATTACCAAATACCTCCAATTTTGTTGTGAACATTGCTTCACAACTGATACTCAGTGGGGACATACATCCAAATCCTGGTTCCTCAATAAACCCCAAAGGCAACATAAACCAAGCCAAATTTAACCTAACTCCCCTCTAATACATGTCTATATATTCATTTTAATTTTTCACATTTTACATGGAGTTTCAGTAAGTCCAGTTTCAATATAAAGGAATGTTTCAGTGAGGGATACAAATGACCTCAGTGAAATAACCTTCAGGCCAAAGCATTGATAAGGATGAAATGTGCTAACAGTGTGTGCACAAAATTTGTTACAAAAACAGATCTTGTTTAGATGGCACAAGCCTTGGGAACCAAGGTTAAAGAGGTGTATAGAACTTATGGGAAATTTACAGGGTTTTTGTATAATGAGAAATACTTTCTAGACAGCAGTCAGTTCAGTTTGGATACTCAGAACATTGAGGACAGAAATCAGTTTAAAGACCCAGCAGTTCAAATATATAATAGTTAAGTTGAGATACGCAGAAAACTGAGTACAGAAATTCAGTTGTGATACTAGGAAGACTGAATACTCAAGTAAGTTCAAATGTCCAGCAGCTTAAATACTCAGAAGATCGAGTACAGACAGTAGAAGTCCAGAAAATACAGAAACAATGCAATTTGTTTTAATTCTGCCATTGAAGAGAAAGGGAAATAGCCTGTACAAGACATGTTCTGGGTCTTGTTGAATTACATCTACCTCAGTTATATGCTGCTACTTCATAATAAAGCAGTTGTCATACCTGCGGTTTATACAGACTTTTGTTCTGAAAGGTACAAGAATATTTGGCACATAAGGGAGAAACTGAGGTATTTTGCACTTGTTCAACACAGCTCTGGATAATAAAAGATAAAGACATTCATTCCAGTTCTTACAATGGCATCCAATGGGAATGAAGTGTGTGGGGGGACAACACTGAGAGTCCAAAACACCATAGAACCCCTGCAAATCTACAGCTGCTCATTGGCAGACATACTATGTATAATTTAACAAGCAGGAGTATCCCTTAAGGACATTACTTTAGTAAATATTTCCAGTTAAGTATCAAATAACTTCAAAGTCACCAAAAAATGAAAGCAGCCCTGTAAGGTTACAGTGTAACGAGCATTATCCAGTTAACAGCAACATATCAGAAAACTTCAAAATCTCCAAAGAAGACAACAAACCATCAAGTATCCAGTGTGACACCGAAGAGGTAAGGAAATCCTTACAAGAGGTAGTGCAAAGAAGCTGTGAAAAGTCTGTCCACCGCCCAATGCCCCTTCAATTTTCCTTATATGAGCAAGCCTTTTATTATAATACATTTTCTAGGTAAATCTGACAGCAAATCTCAGAAAAACTTAAAGACCTCTACAGTAAAAGCACCAATAAATGTATGGTTTATAGTTAATGATCAGAGCTATGAATCAATGTTCAGCTTCTGATGCCACTATGGTTTCAGATTGAAAAAAATGCAAAATGTAACAAATTCTAGTTTACAGTCTTCAGAAATCAGTGTAAATGCTGCAGTACATGAAATTCAGAATACATAGTTAAGTCACAGGATTACAGATACAGATCAGCCTAATAAACACAGACAGTGTATGCAACATGCAGATTTTAGGACAGAACACAGAGCAGACACTTTCAGTATCTCAAGTTAATGAACAGTATGATTTCAAATACAAATATTCAAAATGTAATAAATTCTAGTTTGCACTGGCTTCTGAAAACAACAAATATTGCACCGAGGGGGATAAGCGTGCACAGACTAATCAGAGTGCATACATTGATAAAAATCCTTCAAAAACAGATCAGTTTGATAAAGTAAACACCAGTATAAATAATCCACAGACTTCAGGACGCAGTAAGGAAGACGTGCATGCCATAGCTCAAGTCATTGTTACTAGTTGTATAGAAGAGGATTTTCTGAATATCTACATGGAGTGTGGAAGTCCAGCACCAAACCAGTTGATTCATCTGACATTGTTTAAGGTAGAGAGGAACCACAGACTGTATATTTCATTGTTTTCAGGAAAGGAATTATGGAATAATGTATTAATTAATGCAGACTCATCAGTTTCAGTTATAGACGGACCTCTACCAAAGAACACAAGTACAGGTATAATGTTACCAGGATTTGAAGCGTCAAAGGTTACAGCTGTGTGCAATTCTCAGTGTGAGAATTGTACTAGGTATGAATATGTTGTCAGAGTTAAATGCCGTTTTAGACTTCAGTAACAAGATTTTATGGAGAAATTAAAATGCTACAGAATGTAAAGCAGTGCAAACAGAAAACACTTGTAAGAAATTATGTGCAGTAAATTGTGCAAATGTACATAATTTGAAAAATCATTTATTACAGGAATACATAGATTCATGAGCTAAAGATAAAATAAATTCTGGTTCATTTGCTACAGTTGAAGTGGAGGCAGAAAAGTTATCATATTTTCAGAAACAGTATCTTATTTTCAGAGAAGCAATGACAGACTGGAAAGGAAAAGGTAGTCTAGTTCAAGAATCAAGTCCATTCAATTCACTTTTATGGCCAAGTAAGAAAAAAGATGATAGTTATAGGCTAGTAGTACATTAAAATTAGTAAATGCATACATCATTCTGGTAGCAGGTGTATGCTACACCAGAAATGACAGTCAAGTTAAATCTGCAAAATAAATGGTTTACAGTTACAGAGTTAGCAGATTAATTTTTGCTGTTGTTTTGTTTCAACAGACATTGTCAAGACCACCGAGTTATGGTAATAAAGTGCTACAATGCATAAACATATCTCATTACCGAAAGACAGAAGAGAATGTACAGATATTAAGGTTTTGTTAGTTCTATAGACAGTACAATTTGAAGTCAATTTTGCTTATCAAAAAATGACAATACAGTCAAAGGTTCAAATACCATGCAAGTAAAGAATGCAGCATAAATATGTATCAGTACAGCACAAGTTCAGATCTCATACAAGGACAGAATGCAAAATAACTTGTTGAATGAGGAAACATCACATACGTGTTAAGGACAGACAAGTAAAGCTCCAGAATCAGATCAGTTCAATTCTAGTATTACATTTGTATATGTAAATGGTTTAAGATTGTATACATTTCATGCAGAAATTCCATTTGACTAGAGCTCACCATTGAAGGCACATACTTATGTAATTGACTTATCAGATTAGAGGTGAGCTGAGCGAGCCAAATTAAAGACTACTATATGCTGTAAAACAAAATAGTAAAGCTCAATTACATACTAGTGACAGTTTTATGCAGTAACACTTGTTAATATTTATCTGAAGATTTGGGCTGCAAGGAAATTGCAGGCAGTAGTGATAAACCCTTGCAGTATGATAAATACTGAAAGAGTTAAATGATAGCAGCTAAAAGAACAGATACATGTAAGGCAGTGGGCAGAGAATTGCACACTTAAAAATAATTATTTTGTATAAATTATGGTCTGAAGATCACAAGATAAAAAAATTCAACAGTTAAGATTAATTTTGTAAACTGCAGCAATGCAAAAAATGCTGAAAAATGCGTGCAGTATCAGATTTTTACTATACTTTTATTTAAGTTTATGACAGGGAGAAAAATGCCACAGTTCTCTATTTGGTTCTGTAATAAAGCTTTTTTATTTCACTATAGTACATTATCAGTTTGGTTACAGACCTACAAAGATGCATTTATTAGGAACATCAGTTTATTTCAGGCAGGAAAAATGTATATAAAGTCAGGAAAATAAGTATAATTTTTGCCCTAAGACAACATTGCTCCTCCTAGACTTACCAATTTTCTCTATCATTTCAATCTTGTTGAAAGGCACATGGACTACTAAATAACTAAACTAATAATACAGTACAAATATTCTCAAGAACAGAGTTTCTGAGGTTAGGTATTTGAAAAACTTTTAGTCTGAAAAATAAAGTGCTTTTCTTTCTGAATCTCTAATATGACTTTTAAAGGCCAATTCTATGATTTTTAATGCTCAGACACTGAAAAGTATTCAGACTATAATACATCCATGTATGCTTTGTATTACACGGCTGTCTATATACAGTATAAAGTTGATTTACAAAGGTTATAATTAAAATGCAAGAATTTGTACTAAGAAGACACACATTCAGAAAGTACAATGCAGTACAGTAAAGATCATAATGTGATGTGACGAATTGTGGCACAGACAGGGTTAATACCAATCAACAATAAAGATCAATAATAATTCTAAGAGATCGTAGCAGAATTGAGATCAAAATGTTAGCACATGTGTGAATACACAAATAGTAGGACTAACTGAAATTGAAGTATGTAATTACATTGTAGATATTGCACATATTGGCTCATGGACAGGATCCCTGTGGTAGCGTGCTCAACAGCCATCTCCCTCCTGTTTCACCTCCAATCATTTCTGGATTTCCTATCTCAATATCTCTACTTGGTTACCCCCCCCCCCACCAGCGACCGGGAATACGGCCCTGACCAGCACAGTACAAGAAAGCTAACTGCAAGGGATAGACACTAACCATCTCCCTCCTGTTTCACCTCCAATATTTTCTGGATTTCCTATCTCAATATCTCTACTTGGTTACCCCCCCCCCTTCAGTGACTGAATATGTCCCCGACCAGCACAGTACAAGAAAGCTAACTGCGAGGGATAGACACTAAGTATGCAAATATCTCCCTCAAGCATTGAAACTTTTGTGTAGGGTTGAATATTAGTGTGTAACTGCTAAGTCTGAACACTCCAAACTGCTTTGTGCTTTAATTACCGTAGCTGAGCACTATACCACGGGTTCCTGCTGCCAAACCCATACTCCTACCTCCAGATTCCCAACTAACAAATTCTCCTGCTTACTGTACACCTGGTTGTAAACCTCTTGTACCTATATTTGATATGTAAAAGCTGAATATTGTGTTTAGCCTGACCTCGTTGAGTGGGATAGACTGATTGTTTTTCTTGGGAGATCTCACTCCAGAAGGTGCTGCACTGCCCCCATCTCTGCCTATCAAAGTAAGCGCCAGGTATTATCATGCCTCCTCTGCATTGGGAAACATCTTTGAATCTGCCTTGTCCCTCACTCACACACGGCTCGTGGACAGGATCCCTGTGGTAGCATGCTCAACAGGTATGTGTTACAGCTAACTTACTGCACTATTACATCTAAGTGCTCTATTTAATTGCTGTTTTTGGTTTATCCAGAGCGCCTTTCCCTTCAGGTAGGTGCTTTGAGATACCGGCATCACACCCTGAATCTGTTTTAGTACTGCGTCCTACCAGAATACTTATAAATGCAATGGTAAATTTTGTAGCTGAATCCCCAAGTTTAGAGTGCAGAAAACTTGCTGTATTTGATAGAGGAATGTGCGATATATGAAGCTTCTGTTAGAGCTTGTTGTTGTGTCTTTTGGCTTTTCCCGGTTAGGGGTCGCCACAGCGAAACTCCGGTCCGCTAATGATTGGTAGTTGATTTTTACGTGCCAAGTTACCAGCCCTGATGCACAACCTTCAGCGAAGGTACGCCCATTCACGCATGTCTCCACGCAGAAGACGCTCAAACTGAGAATCGAACTGGACAGTATCTTACTGTGAGGCGACAATGCTACCGCAGCACCACCACCGCAGGTAAGCTTCTGTTAGAGCGATGTCTTTATACGATTGTGTTCATTTTCTGCTGTTTGTAACGGCCTGAAATGTCTGTTCGATAGTCTACTATACGCATGCTAGTGTACGATGCTAGATTCAGGCTGTCATTTTAATTATAATTGCTAAGTCTACCTAAAACTGTCAGCAACATATCTTTTTTTTACTAAATAGCTGCTGTGGTTTCAACGAGAACTGCTGTTAGCACTAGCGAGCTTACTGGGTGTGAGTTAAACCGCTTGCATTAATTGTACTGCGTAGGCTAGTCTTCTGAAACTCTGACCCCTTGCAATCTTTTCATCACATGAACTTGTATAACCTACATCTGAATTTTTAACTGGAAATAAGTTAATAATTAGGAATGTTTGTGAAACCTGTAACTGCATTCTAGCTATCACTTGTGTTAATATTAGAAATGCTGCCCTAGTACGGCTGCTGGGTGTTCGTAGCTCAGTAATTAATGCATTTGTTTGCTCTCTGAACCAGACGGCTGCCCAGACAGTAAACATTACAGTTATTTAATCTGCAGATGTCTGTGTTTCTGTAACTAACTTTGATTCCTCTTTTCCTCCTTTACTAATGGGATATTGTTTTGCTCCCTAGCCATCTCCCTCCTGTTTCACCTCCAATAATTTCTGGATTTCCTATCTCAGTATCTCTACTTGCTTACCCCCCCTCCAGCGACTGGGAATACGGCCCTGACCAGCACAATACAAGAAAGCTAACTGCGAGGGATAGACACTAAGTATGCAAATATCTCCCTCAAGCATTGAAAGTTTTGTGTAGAGTTGAATATTGGTGTGTAACTGCTAAGTCTGAACACTCCAAACTGCTTTGTGCTTTAATTACCATAGCTGAACACTATACCACGGGTTTCTGCTGCCAAACCCATACTCCTACCTCCAGATTCCCGACTAACAAATTCCCCTGCTTACTGTACACCTGGTTATAAACCTCTTGTACCTATATTTGATATTTAAAAGCTGAATATTGTGTTTAGCCTGACCTCGTAGAGTGGGATAGACTGATTTTTTGGGGGTGATCTCACTCCAGAAGGTGCTGCCCCGCTCCGTTCACTCCCCTCCCACCCCCATATCATTTCCTTTATACCTATCCACACCTGTATCCATCCCACCAAAACCCCACCCCTTCCTGTTTCACTGACCAACCCTCTACAATAGTAAAAATAAAGATTTCTCCTACTTATCCTTCAACTTCCCAAAGCAAGCCCAAATGTTGCCACTACCAAATAACATTTCGAAAGTTCTACCATCTACTACCGAGCCTTCTTCTATCAGGTGACATACACCCCAACCCTGGACCTATCTCCCCCCCAACTTCATCCACCCCTCCCCCACTTAACAAACACATTTCCTTCTACTCTAGCAACACCCGCAGTATACTAAACAAAGTCTGTGAACTTCATGCCTGGATAAATGATCATAACCCTGATATTGTCTCCTTTACCGAAACCTGGTTAAAACCGCAAATCCCAGATAATGACATCCTTCCACAAGGATATTACATATTACGGCTAGATCGCCCTAACAAAAAAGGAGGAGGCGTAGCAATACTCTATGCTAACCATCTCACCTTAATATTGCTACCTAAACCCACCCCATCCTTTGTACCTGCAGAACTGATCATAGCAAATCTCAAAATTAATGACCACTCCTCAATCACCATTGCTGTAATTTATATACCCCCAGGTGATAATATCCCCATATTAGAAAATATTTTCTCCTACTTCACACATAACTTTCACAATAAAATCAATATCCTTGGGATGTGAATATCAACTGGTTATCTATCACTAATGACAGCTCAGAAATTAGCATTAATTTATATGGCTTTTCTCAGCTTATCACCCACCTAACCCATTCTAATAATTCTCACATTTCTCATACCCTAATAGACTGGATACTAGTATCCCAACCTTTGAAATACCACAACCCCCAAACCTTACCAAACTGTTTAAATGACCACTTTCCAGTAAAGGTTACCAGGTTCTCTCCCCAGTTGTCTAAGGCACCCAGATACATTACCTGTCGCATACTCTGAAACTTTAACCCTGACACTCTTAACACTCTCCTCTCTAAAGTTAACTTGGACATTCTAAAATACATCCCCTTAGATGAAGCTGTCCCTCACTTCAACTCTATCTTTCTCAACATATTAGACTCTCTGGCTCCCATTCGTACTATATGCATCAAATCTACAGTTTCACCCTGGCTGTCCAAAACTACTCTCAACCTTATGAAAAATAGAGCCAAGCTTTGGAAATTTGGTCCCAAACTAAACTTTCTAAAGATCTGCAAAAATACAGAGAAGCAAGGAACTTAACAAAGAAATATATAAACAAAGACAAAAAGGAATTTTACTATAACCCTCCTACGGTACTAAAAACCAACTCAAAGAAATTATGTGCAGTAAATTGTGCAAATGTACATAATTTGAAAAATCATTTATTACAGGACTACATAGATTCATGAGCTAAAGATAAAATAAATTCAGGTTCATTTGCTACAGTTGAACTGGAGGCAGAAAAGTTATCATATTTTCAGAAACAGTATCTTATTTTCAGAGAAGCAATGACAGACTGGAAAGGAAAAGGTAGTCTAGTTCAAGAATCAAGTCCATTCAATTCACTTTTATGGCCAAGTAAGAAAAAAGATGATAGTTATAGGCTAGTAGTACATTAAAAATAGAAAATGCATACATCATTCTGGTAGCAGGTGTATGCTACACCAGAAATGACAGTCAAGTTAAATCTGCAAAATAAATGGTTTACAGTTACAGAGTTAACAGATTAATTTTTGCTTTTGTTTTGTTTCAACAGACATTGTCAAGACCACTGAGTTATGGTAATAAAGTGCTACAATGCATAAACATATCTCATTACCGAAAGACAGAAGAGAATGTACAGATATTAAGGTTTTGTTAGTTCTATAGACAGTACAATTTGAAGTCAATTTTGCTTATCAAAAAATGACAATACAGTCAAAGGTTCAAATACCATGCAAGTAAAGAATGCAGCATAAATATGTATCAGTACAGCACAAGTTCAGATCTCATACAAGGACAGAATGCAAAATAACTTGTTGAATGAGGAAACATCACATACGTGTTAAGGACAGACAAGTAAAGCTCCAGAATCAGATCAGTTCAATTCTAGTATTACATTTGTATATGTAAATGGTTTAAGATTGTATACATTTCATGCAGAAATTCCATTTGACTGGAGCTCACCATTGAAGGCACATATTTATGCAATTGACTTATCAGATTAGAGGTGAGCTGAGCGAGCCAAATTAAAGACTACTATATGCTGTAAAACAAAATAGTAAAGCTCAGTTACATATTAGTGACAGTTTTATGCAGTAACACTTGTTAATATTTATCTGAAGATTTGGGCTGCAAGGAAATTGCAGGCAGTAGTGATAAACCCTTGCGGTATAATAAATACTGAAAGAGTTAAATGATAGCAGCTAAAAGAACAGATACATGTAAGGCAGTGGGCAGGGAATTGCACACAAAAATAATTATTTTGTATAAATTACGGTCTGAAGATCACAAGATAAAAAAATTCAACAGTTAAGATTAATTTTGTAAACTGCAGCAATGCAAAAAATGCTGAAAAATGCGTGCAGTATCAGATTTTTACTATACTTTTATTTAAGTTTATGACAGGGAGAAAAATGCCAGAGTTCTCTATTTGGTTCTGTAATAAAGCTTTTTTATTTCACTATAGTACATTATCAGTTTGGTTACAGACCTACAAAAATGTATTTATTAGGAACATCAGTTTATTTCAGGCAGGAAAAATGTATATAAAGTCAGGAAAATAAGTATAATTTTTGCCCTAAGACAACATTGCTCCTCCTAGACTTACCAATTTTCTCTATCATTTCAACCTTGTTGAAAGGCACATGGACTACTAAATAACTAAACTAATACAGTACAAATATTCTCAAGAACAGAGTTTCTGAGGTTAGGTATTTGAAAAACTTTTAGTCTGAAAAATAAAGTCCTTTTCTTTCTGAATCTCTAACATGACTTTAAAGGCCAGTTCTATGATTTTTAATGCTCAGACACTGAAAAGTATTCAGACTATAATACAGCCATGTATGCTTTGTATAATACGGCTGTCTATATACAGTATAAAGTTGATTTACAAAGGTTATAATTAAAATGCAAGAATTTGTACCAAGAAGACACACATTCAGAAAGTACAATGTAGTACAGTAAAGATCATAATGTGATGTGAAGAATTGTGGCACAGATAAGGTTAATACCAATCAACAATAAAGATCAATAATAATTATAAGAGATCGTAGCAGAATTGAGATCAAAATGTTAGCACGTGTGAATACACAAATAGTAGGACTAACTGAAATTGAATTATGTAATTACATTGTAGATATTGCACATATTGGCTTGTGGACAGGATCCCTGTGGTAGCGTGCTCAACAGCCATCTCCCTCCTGTTTCACCTCCAATAATTTCTGGATTTCCTAACTCAATATCTCTACTTGGCTACCCCGCTTCCAGTGACTGGGAATATGGCACTGACCAGCACAGTACAAGAAAGCTAACTGTGGGGGATAGACACTAACCATCTCCCTCCTGTTTCACCTCCAATAATTTCTGGATTTCCTATCTCAATATCTCTACTTGGTTACCCTCCCCTTCAGTGACTGAATATGTCCCCGACCAGCACAGTAAAAGAAAGCTAACTGCGAGGGATAGACACTAAGTATGCAAATATCTCCCTCAAGCATTGAAAGTTTTGTGTAGAGTTGAATATTAGTGTGTAACTGCTAAGTCTGAACACTCCAAACTGCTTTGTGCTTTAATTACCATAGCTGAACACTATACCACGGGTTTCTGCTGCCAAACCCATACTCCTACCCCCAGATTCCTGACTAACAAATTCCCCTGCTTACTGTACACCTGGTTATAAACCTCTTGTACCTAGATTTGATATTTAAAAGCTGAATATTGTGTTTAGCCTGACCTCGTTGAGTGGGATAGACTGATTTTTTTTGGGGTGATCTCACTCCAGAAGGTGCTGCCCCGCTCCGTTCACTCCCCTCCCACCCCCATATCATTTCCTTTATACCTATCCACACCTGTATCCATCCCACCAAAACCCCACCCCTTCCTGTTTCACTGACCAACCCTCTACAATAGTAAAAATAAAGATTTCTCCTACTTATCCTTCAACTTCCCAAAGCAAGCCCAAATGTTGCCACTACCAAATAACATTTCGAAAGTTCTACCATCTACTGCCTTCTATCTGGTGACATACACCCTAACCCTGGACCTATCTCCTCCCCCACCTAACAAACACATTTCCTTCTACTCTATCAACACTCGCAGTATACTAAACAAAGTCTGTGAACTTCATGCCTGGATAACTGATCATAACCCTGATATTGTCTCCTTGACCGAAACCTGGTTAAAACCGCAAATCCCAGATAATGACATCCTTCCACCAGGATATATCATATTACGGCTAGATCGCCCTAACAAAAAATGAGGAGGCGTAGCAATACTCTATGCTAACCATCTCACCTTAATATTGCTACCTAAACCCACCCCATCCTTTGTACCTGCAGAACTGATCATAGCAAATCTCAAAATTAATGACCACTCCTCCATCACCATCGCTGTAATTTATATACCACCAGGTTATAACATCCCCATATTAGAAAATATTTTCTCCTACTTCACACATAACTTTCACAATAAAATCAATATCCTTGGGGATGTGAATATCAACTGGTTATCTATCACTAATGACAGCTCAGAAATTAACATTAATTTATATGGCTTTTCTCAGCTTATCACCCACCTAACCCATTCTAATAATTCTCACATTTTTCATACCCTAATAGACTGGATACTAGTATCCCAACCTTTGAAATACCACAACCCCCAAACCTTACCAAACTGTTTAAGTGACCACTTTCCAATAAAGGTTACCAGGTTCTCTCCCCAGTTGTCTAAGCCACCCAGATACATTACCTGCCGCAAACTCTGAAACTTTAACCCTGACACTCTTAACACTCTCCTCTCTAAAGTTAACTTGGACATTCTAAAATACCTCCCCTTTGATGAAGCTGTCCTTCACTTCAACTCTTTCTCAACATATTAGACTCTCTGGCTCCCATTCGTACTATACGCATCAAATCTACAGTTTCACCCTGGCTGTCCAAAACTACTCTCAACCTTATGAAAAACAGAGACAAGCTTTGGAAATTTGGTCCCAAACTAAACTTTCTAAAGATCTACAAAAATAGAGAGAAGCAAGGAACTTAACAAAGACATATATAAACAAAGACAAAAAGGAATTTTACTATAACCCTCCTACGGTACTAAAAACCAACTCAAAAAAATTCTGGCACTCAATTAACCAGATACTCCACCTAGGCAATCCCTCTCCCTCCTAACCCATCCCCAGACAAAACCCCTCTAGAAATTGCCTCCCTATTTAACTAATACTTTATTGACTCCATATCCAAGCTATTAAAGTCTAACACACCATCTACTTCAAACCTTCCTGTCACAAATCCTCCTTCAACCTCACCTCTCTCCAACTCCTTCTCCCTCAAACCAGTACCAACTTCCTTTATCAAGACTCAACTATCCAACTTAAAACCCTGCTCATCTACTGATAAAATTCCTCCTAACTTTCTCCAACTAACATCAGTCTCTTGCCCTACCAGTATCCATTCTAATTAATCGCTCCATCACAGAAGGAGAAATCCCAGCCATATGGAAGCAGTTTCATACTCTTCCAATAGATAAAGGTGACAACTTCTCTGATATCTCAAACTTCCGTCCTACTGCTATCCTGTCCCCTCTTTCCAAAGTCCTTGAAAAGTGTGTTCACAAACAGGTCATGCAATATCTTACTATGCTTAACCTTCTAACTCCTACTCAACACGGCTCCAGACCTAGACATAGCACTACCACAGCACTTCTATCCTTTCTCCACACAGTCTCTCTTGCCAGGGACGACCACAAGCTAGTTTCATGCCTATTTCTGGATATGTCCAAGGCATTTGATACTGCTTCTCACCCTCTTCTCTTAAACAAATTACAAGAACTCAATTTCTCTCCGAAGCTGTTTCATGGTTCTCTAACTACCTCTCCAATCTAACCCAATCAGTTAAATGGCAGTCAGCACACTCACCACCACTACCAGTCAGAATGGGTGTTCCCCAAGGCTCTATTTTAGAGCCTTAACTCTTCAATATTTTCACTAACAATCTCTACTCTGCCTCCCCCTTGACTTCACTAGTTCAATATGCTGATGACTCGACCATCACTACTATTGCCAGCTCCATCTCTGAACTCCATTCTGCCACCCAAACTGCCTTTAACTCAATAGAATCCTGGCTTACTGACAATCAACTCATACTCAATCCAAACAAAAAACAAAAGTGCTACTGCTTCTCCCTAAAACTCTATCCTATATCAAATCTAATTTATCCATTCTATCTCTTAACAACACCGCCATACAAGTAGAAGCCTGCACCAAACTCTTAGGAAACACCATAGATGACCAGTTGAAGTTTGACATACATATCAATAACTGTATCAAAAAGACCCATCAAAAACTCAGACTACTCTACAGATCAAAAAAATTCCTTTCCTCTGATGCCAGGATTACACTCTCTCAATCATACCTCCTACCCAGTCTTATGTATGGCTCCCAAATCCTTACTAATCTTGACTCTACCCTTCGCACCAAGCTTGAAACCTCCTACAATAAAATAGCATGATTTGCAGCAAATCAAAACTATAAATCCCATCACTGCATCTCATTAAAACTAATAAACTGGTTAGAACTACCTCACCATCTTGTACCCTCCCAACTCTCCATTATTCACTCTGTCCTTTACTTGCCTTCTTTCTGTCCAACACTTGCTCCACTTATTTCTTATCACTCTCCCTCCAGACAACTTGGAAGCTCTAATCAAAACTTACTCCAAATCTATAAACCCAAAACTAGAACTGGATGTAAACTGTATAGCTATCACTCATCCATGTCCTGGAATAAACTACCTCAAGAAGTACGGTCCCTTACCAACCCAAAAGTATTCAAAGCAGCATTAAAAGGCCATCTCAAAAACCATTGGTACTGCCACTGAACTCAGCCACCATAAAATATATACATATTATCCCTCTTTCTCCCTCTTCTATCATACTATTCTACGTTACATACCTTCACCCCTGTTACTCCACAAGTTTTTATACTCTCAACCTCCAGTCTCTTCACATTTCTAACTTTCCTATTCATCACCCATATACAAATCTAGCCCCCCCCCAGCCCTTCTCTCCGCCTCTTATTTCCCACCGCTCTCCTCTCTATACAAATTCCTAACCCCTCCATGTCACATACTCTCATCTTCACATCTTACTTCTTTCCCTTACTCTATAAAGCCTTTATTCTAAACTATTGTTTAATCAAACTGTATTATAAAGACTGTAAATAGTTTACTTTTCTTTTGTGATTGTAATGTATAGAGTGTTTTTAGACTTCTTTATTTCTTTTTATTGCTTACTCTATTTGTTAGAATAAGCTGTGATATATTTATACTTGACTGCTGTATTTTTACTTTTACTTTTACTTAATGGAGCTTTCTCTCAGGGTCACACTGGAAAAGGGCACCTGCCCAGCCAGTCTAACCCGGTCAACAAATGTAAAATAAATAAATAAAATAAATATGCAACTTTAATTGACAATATACACAGTGTTTGTAGTGTGTATGCACAGTGCTACATTGACTACTGCTGTTATTATCAATATACTCTTCCCCCTCCTGTGACCTGACAGTATACAAATGTAACTCGTGTATTTGGTTGATTACTACCATCATTGTATATATATGTCCTAAGTCATGCCTCTTTGTGTTTTCATTTCTTACTATTGCACTCTAGCAATCACTGAAAAGGGTCAGTAGTCGATTCCACCTTCCCAGTTACCAAACTGTAAATCAATATAAAAAATGCAAGCATGTGACTGACTTCTGATCTGCAGTGCATTTAGTGATCCTGTAATGATGATGGGTTTAGAGTTGTCTTTAAATATAATTCCTCCATGAAATACATTAGGAACAAAAAAGTATAGTAGAGAACATCTCCATATATGATCTTGTACAGTCATCTAGTGCAAATGTTAACTTATTCAGGTAATAAAGTGATGCTGGGGTCAGTGGTATCGCTGGTGTCCAAAATAATCTGGGTATTTGCATGTGTGCATTTGCTTCAAGATTTCCACTGAAAGCATGCAGATAATTGCAATGAATAACCTGTGCATGATCTGAAAAATGATGCACACAATAACTTTTACAACCTGTGCATGATCTGAACAATGATACACACAATAACGTTTACAACCTGTGCATGATCTGAACAATGATACACACAATAACTTTTACAACCTGTGTATGATCTGAACAATGATACACACAATAACTTTTACAACCTGTGCATGATCTGAACAATGATACACACAATAACGTTTACAACCTGTGCATGATCTGAACAATGATACACACAACTTTTAAAACCTGTGCGTGATCTGAACAGTGATATACGCAATAACTTTTACAACCTGTCCATGATCTAAACAATGATACACAATAACTTTTACAACCTGTGCATGATCTGAACAATGATACACAATAACTTTTACAACCTGTGCATGATCTGAACAATGATACATGCAATAACTTTTACAACCTGTGTATGATCTGAACAATGATACACACAATAACGTTTACAACCTGTGCATGATCTGAACAATATTACATGATCTGAACAATGATACACAATAATGTTTACAACCTGTGCATGATCTGAACAATGATACACACTAACACTTTTACAACCTGTGCATGATCTGAACAATGATACACAACAACTTTTACAACCTGTGCATGATCTGAACAATGATACACACAACTTTTACAACCTCTGCTTGATCTGAACAATGATACACACAATAACATTTATAACCTGTGCATGATTTAAACAATGATACACAATAACTTTCACAACCTGTGCACGATCTGAACAATGATACACAATAACTTTTACAATCTGTGCATGATCTGAACAATGATACACACAATAACGTTTACAACATGTGCATGATCTGAACAATGATACACACTTTTACAACCTATGCATGATCTGAACAGTGATATACACAATAACATTTACAACCTGTGCATGATCTGAACAATGATACACACAACTTTTACAACCTGTGCATGATCTTAACAATGATACACACAATAACGTTTACAACCTGTGCATGATCTGAACAATGATACACACAACTTTTACAACCTATGCATGATCTGAACAGCGATATACACAATAACATTTACAACCTGTGCATGATCTGAACAATGATACACAATAACATTTACAACCTGTGCATGATCTGAACAATGATGCACCATAACGTTTGCAACCTGTGCATAATCTGAACAGTGATACACAATAACTTTTACAACCTGTGCATGATCTGAACAGTGATATACGCAATAACTTTTGCAACCTGTGTATGATCTGAACAATGATACACACAACTTTAACAACCTATGCGTGATCTGAACAGTGATATACACAATAACATTTACAACCTGTGCATGATCTGAACAATGATACACAATGGGCAGGATTCACGAAGGCTTGCACGGAGTCTAAGAGTAGTGTAAGACTCCATGCAGCCCTCGTGATCCAGGAACAGCCCTAAATTCCGTGTAAGAGACCAGCTAAAACGTCTCTTACATGGAGTGGGCGTGGATATGCTAATCACCTCACTTGCAGCTGAAAGGCATGCAAATGAGGTAGATTAGTGATCCAGGAAGCCCAAAGCAGCCTGTGTAAGAGCCGTTTTAGCTGCAGAAATGTACTCAGTTGACAACTGAGTACGTTTCTGCAAAAAACACAATGGAGCCATGTCAGCTCCAAATAAAGGGTGCATATGTGTCAGGCAGCATGCCAATGGCCAAATATGTGGCCATTGGCAAGGTACCCAGATGCAAATATGAGAAATAAATATTTTTTTTGTTTAAACGCAGTGCAGCCCCGCGCAAACGGGCTGTGCTGTATAAAACATAAAAATGAAGGTTATAAACCCACAAATGTGGGTTTTATGCAATACATGGATTTACAATGCAGGGACAAGCAGACCAAAAACAACATGGCCACTGTTTAGTGGTTGCTAAGGGGGGAAGCTGAGTCTAAGACATGTAACTAAGCATTAGTAGGCAATCTGATGTAAATGAGTGTTAGGATACTGAATTCCACTGTCACATAGCAAATGAGCACATTCTGAGTAGTGTAAGAGATACATAAGGGGGAGGAATAGAGTAGGAGATAGGTGACATCACAGGGGGAAATGGCAGAAAGAAATGCAGTTAATTGGAGGTCAGTGTTACATGACAGATGTCAGACACATATCATGGAAAGAGTAGTGCCACAAGATAAGTATGGGAAAGTCAAGAAATGGAAGATGTACATTGTTGCTTACACCAAAGTTTCTTGCTGGGCATGCATGCGCACGTGTGCATGCCATGAGGCATGAGTAGGGCAGTGTGTGCGTGTAAAGCAGACTGAGCATGTGGGAGCCTGTAGGCAGACTTGTAAGACTGTTTGCGCTGGTGTGCGCGCATTTTAACCCGAATAAGCAGATTCTGAACCGTGTAAGCATGTGTGCGCGTGTGTAAGCCACTGTGAGCGTGTTTCTGCTGGTATGCACGTTGCTCCCCCCTGAGGAAACAGAAAGGAAAAAGGAAGCAACAGAATTAGTAGGAAGCTAGCAGGGAATACTGCTGGAGCTAGCAGGTGAAAACAATTAGAAGCAGGCAATTACACAGGCAGAATAGTAGCTCAGCCAAGCACTTAAAACTCTGCAAACAGCAGTGCAGGATGTTTCTCTCAAGAGACACTGCAAGACAGGAGTAAGCTATTAGAAGTGAAAACTGAAAAAGCTGAACTCAGAGCAGAAATGCTAGGGGCTACCATAGCTGTCATAAGGAGACATAGGCTACTTGCTGAGGGTGGTGACAATGCAAAAGGTGCCAGACAACCCACAGTGAGGAGATGGAGAAGAGTGTACAGGCCCAGGATCACCTACCACGGGTTACATGAGCAGGAGATAGTAGAGTGCTATAGAGTGGACAGAGACCTCCTGCAGCAAATTGTCGAGCTGTGCAGGCCACGCCTCGCACACAGAACCAACAGATGGGAACCCATCCCAGTGGAAACCAAGGTATGTGTTGGCCTAAGAATACTAGCAACAGGTACCTTCCAGAGACCATCTGGTGATATGATGGGGATATCACAGGCATCAGCCTCCAGGGTACTGCACCAGTTCCTGGATGTCATGTCAGCACATGTCGGTGATCATGTATATTTCCCCAATGCCTGTGAGGTATTGGCCAGCAATATGCGTCTCTTCTAGCAAATAGTGGAATACCCTGAGGTAGTGGGTGCAATAGACTGCACGCACATATGCATCAAAGCACCAGCCGGTGAGCAGGGTAGGGCCTACATTAACCACAAGGGCTTCCCCTCCATCAACTGCCAGGTCATGTGTGATGCCCAGGGCATAATAATGAATGTGTGTGCTGGCTGCCCTGGGAGCTACCATGATTCCCATATCTGGCATTTGACACAGCTGTACCAGACATTTGCCATTGGGGACATCCCACATGGACACCTAGTGGGGGATGCAGGTTATGCACTGGAGCCGTGGCTGATGACACCCATCAGAAATGCACACACACCTGAACAGGAATGCCATAATGAGGCACATGCACAAACACGTAATGTAATAGAGTGTGTGTTTGGGCTGCTCAAGTCACAGTTCCGGTGTCTGGACACATCTGGTGGAGCCTTGCAGTACTCACCCACTACATGTACCCAAATTGTCATGGTATGTGCTATGCTACATAATATGATCTTGTGAAAACAGCTGCAGCAGGACCAGCATAGGGCTGGGCCAAACAGCCCCCCACCATTGCCAAGGCCATCACAGGCAGAGCGTGACTCGGAGGAGGAACAACCTGAGCCTGCCCCAGTAGGCAGAAGGAGGCATGCCCAGTATGCCCTGGCCTTGGCAAAGAGGCAATGCATAGCACATACACTGGCTCAGTAGGAACCCTGGGAATGATACCCCTCTCTGACTCATTCATATAATAACAGGGATGCCTAAAATGACATAACCTGCTCTCAAACATGTACAGGGAGTGTAGTATGTGCATCCGACAGAGGCAGCCCTGCAGCGCCACCTGAGGCATGAATGCCATGTGTTAAGCAATGTAACACCATGTAGTATATGCACACTTGATGACCCTGACTAACATCCTACCCTCACCAAGCATGATGCCACAATATGACGATGAGATGATCAATTGCAATAATTGGCTGAAGTATTGCAGTTAGTCAAAGGGGATCCAATGTGTGCCAGCCTGGGATGACATGCTGAGCATGACATGATGCTCCACCTGCTAGGGGTGGTGTGCACCTATCAGTCCAGGCCTTATGGATACTGGCAAAGGCTGCTGTTACCCACAGCGTGCCCTGAATAGGTAAGGCTCAAAACACAAACCCACCTCCATAGGTATCACAAGGGATAAGAACCTAGATGTAATGCTACCCAATGCCAGAAGTCTAAACAGCAAGATGCATGCAGTCTAAACTCCCCCAGTATGGAGAATGTTGATATCTGTCCTGTAATAGAAAACTGGGTCAAGGCTCACAACAGCACCGTAACACTACCAGGTTACACCTCATACTGTGCTGTACAGCCTCAAAACATGGAACAAGCTACAAAAGGAGGGTGACTAGCAATAATTGTCAAGGATAACCACACCCCTATGTTGGTACCACAACAAGAAGCAGCATGGACTATCCATGGTCAAGTAACAGTGGCTAAAACTGCCTCCCAGTTTATAGCCTGCTACAGACTACCATCCTAACACCAGGAACTGCACCTGGCCTATGTTGGAATACATGAATATATCAAGCCCTCCAAACCACATTATATTGTGTGACTGAAAATACCCAGACATAGACTGGGAGCATTATACTAGCTCCAACACTGTAGGACAAAAGTTCCTAGAATCCATAAACCAAAATGCCCAGGAACAATGTACCACTCCCACAAGAGGGGTAAGCATACTGGATGTGATAATCAGCAACATGGGTACTGGATGGCAAGATGAAAAGTGTATCCCTCACTGGTAAGACCAGACCATAGAGTAATCACACTGGATATACACATCCTGACCACAGTCCCTGGCCAGAAAACCACAGTGAAAAACATGTGTAAAGCAAAGGTTGCACTCCTCCAAACTGATGTGGAATCCATTAAAGGCCCTGTGCAGGTGCAAAATATGGGCCACACCTCAGAACCTGTTATACAGGCATTCCATGAACACTGCCAGGAATGCTTGGATTATGCAATCCCAAATAAAACCAAGACACAATGCCATACATGCAGGCATCTGGCATGGTGGACTCCAGCCATTACCAAACCACGCAAGAGAATGAGCAAGCTACTACATGGTAGAGCAAACATAAAAAGGGAAGTAATCACTGATCAGTAGTATGGCAATAAAATATGCCCACACATACAATCCACTAAGGCCAGCTACAAGTTGAATCTGTGAATCGTGAGGCAATGTTACACCTGCCCCAAGTACACAGACAACCCTGAACTCCCCCCAAGAAACACAAATATATGTGAGAGATGCAACCATTTATCCAAACCAGAGGCTGAGCTCCCTCAACTCAGTACTGTCAAAACTAGTCAGGAGGAGAAGGTAACCACACACACCACAAACCCAGTCCCACATAGACCTATCACAACTGCAAACCAAAGACATAAACACAGAAAAACATTCCCGGAGGCCCTAATTACAAACACACCACACCAACAGAGGCCTCCAAAGCAGACACCCAAGCAACCACAACCTCCAAACATAGCACATGCAACACATAGTACACAAAGCTGGTGTGCCAAACAGTCACAGGCCAGAAGGAGAAACAACATGCCTGATACAGTTGTAATAGGTGACTCCATAGACAGACATACTGCTGTCCCACTCACCAGACTGAACAAGGGAAAGGGTACAGTAAGCTGCCTGTAGGCTGCTACAATACGCCACATAACACAAGTACACAGGTCACCCCAAAGCAAGTAGAAATATGATGCAGTCATTGTCCATGCTGGCGTGAATGACCTGAGATGTACCTCCCCGGACTACATGAAAAGGGACAAAGATGAGCTCTCTGATTATGTAGTCCAGGCTGGTATGACACTGACTGTTTGCAGCATCCTACCCTCACCAAGAATGATGCCACAGTACAAACACAGAATGATCAGCTTTAACAAGTGGCACACACAATTACTGGTGTCATTCCAAGGGGATCCAATGTCTGTCTGCTTGGGATGTCATGCTTGACAAGCCACGCTGCTGTTCCAGGGATGGCTTGCACCTGTTACCCCTGGGCGTCTGGATATTGGATAAGGCTTTTGCCACCTCCATAGAGCCTTTCATAGGCAAGGCTGAAAAGACTAACCCACCACCCTAGAAAACATAAGTGGAAAGAAACATAAGGGTAATGCTGACCAATGCCAGACGTGTAAACCTCAATATGCATGCTCCCGAGGCCCTCCCCAGTATGGAGAACATTGATGTCCGTGCAGTGACAGAAACCTGCAGCAAGCCTCCTGACAGCACACCAGCACTACCAGGTTATTCCTCATATCATGCGTTATGGCCCCAAAACCTGGACAAAAATATAAAAGGAGGGGGAGTATCCATATTCAGCACAGACACCCATACATCCAGGTAACTGACAATGCACGAAGCATCGGAGACCACCCATGTGCAACTAACCATAGGCAAAACTGCTGTACAGTCTGTAGCATGCTACAGACCACACTCTCACACATAGGAACCCCACCCAGCCGTCCTGAAGACACTGGACAGTATGAATGTCCCACCAAATACCAAACAAGGTACTCACAAATTACAACATAGGTGGTAAACCATTATGTATGGAAGGAGTAATCAGGGACCTAGGGACACAAGTGGACAGTAACCTGTTATGTGACACTCACATTGCCAACGTGGCTAGGAAGACTGTCTATATTGGACACCGTATCATGAAAGGATTCACATCTACGTCAACAGAGGTCATTGTGCCCCTATACTGTTCTCTTATCAGACCCATAATCTAGTACAATGCCTCATTTGGGATGTACCTTACCTGACACCTGCAGCAGTTAGAAAGACCTCAAAGGTACTTCACCAAGAGGATAAAGGGTCTCAAATATATGTCATATGCTGCCTGGCTGTAGACACCCCAGCTGAATGCAGTCACATACTGCCTACACAGAGGCGTTGTATGCCTGTTGTACAAGGCCATGTCCAACACAGGAGTAATAGACATGCTCCACCCCAGAAAACCCAAAGCCATCGGAGCTGTGAGAGTGAGAGATGTCAACCTCAACACATAATGAAATAGGATGTGCTGGAGGGACAGATACATAACCTAGAGGCTCCCTACACCCTGGAACAGAATCCCACTCCATGTTAGGCAGAGCCCCTCACTGACACTCTTCAACAGGAATCTTGCCAAGTGGATGAATGGTCGTAGATGTACACTGGGGGGTCTTCACTGTGTCACGCCCAGACAGAGGCACAGTAAAGTAAATCATAAATGGCCATAATATTCACATAGCAAGAGGTGGCGAAAGCCACACACACTCTGGCTAGGCTTATAAATGCCCTAGGGTGGATAGCCTAGTATGAACCTATGAACCTATGAAGATACAAATTGTACAGGATACTAAGGATAATCACAAGGCTTTCTTAACTGATGGTAGGAACCTTGTTGGGAATTCACAGATATGCTCTGAATCACTCAAATATTACAAACAACATACCAAACACACACACATATTGCCAACATCCAACCTGACAGGTGCAGTGCAAACCCCCCCACCCCTCACCCAGAATGCAAAATATCTATCCCAGCAGACTGCTGGCCCCCTGACATTGCAGATGCTGAGTTAACAGCCAGCATCTACAAAGCAAAACACACAGCAGCAATGGTATGAGATGGTGTCCTGGGCTGAGTCCAACATGGACTCCAAGAAGAATGGAATGCCAAATCACACTACTGCTCAATGTCAGCCTTACCACAGGATATGTACCCAAAGATCAGTGTACAACAACAGTGGTCCTTCTAAACAAAGGTGTTGCCTGAATGGATACTGCAAACTACCACCCCAGAATTCTGACAAGCTTGGTCTGCACAGCTATGGAAAGGATCAGCATGTACCGCAGACATAAAGATATTGGGGACCTACTGACACCGGACCCTACCCAGTGTGGCTTTCTTAAGTGCAGATCCTGCCCCTTAAACATGTTTGACTCATTTGAAACAGTCATTAAGGTCATTGATGAGGGCAATGTGGTCCACACAGCGTAGCTGGACCTTGCAAAGGCTTCCATACAATACCCCACATGTTCATTATAGATAAGCTCACCAGCTTAAATATAAACCCCTATGTCAGTAGAGGGGTTGCAAACCAGACCAAGGACAGAACTGACATGGTCAGACATGCTGCAGCCATGTCAGACTACAAACCAGATATAACTGGCATCCCAGAAGGCTTGGTCCTGGGACCTCCCTCATTTGGTATATATGTCCCATAGGTACAGGCCAACATGGAAGGACTGTGTCTGAACATGTTTGCAGAGGACTACAAACTGGCCACCATACCTGACCCTCCAGCTGACACAAGCATCCCACAAAAGGGCCACATAGAAACAGACAACTGGTGCCATAGCCATGTTAGCAAGCTAATTGCAGAAAAGTGTATTGTCAACCCCTGTGGATATACAGTAAGTGCCCACCAATTACCACATAGATGTTAACCCATTAAGTACTTAACATGTAATGAGGGACCTGGGGACACAAGTTGATAGATATCCTGCATTGGACAAGCATGTGGCTGTAGTGGTTACAGAAACATACCATATACCCACCTAATCATGAAGGTTGTCAGATCTAGATAAGGGGAGGTCATTGTGGCTCTGCAGTCATCCTTCATCAGTGTTACAATTGACTACAATAGCCCCTGTGGGATGTACATCAGCAGACACCTCCATCAACTGTAAAGTCCCCAAAAGTACCTCACCAGGAGTATCAAAGAGCTTGAACAGATGCCATGTATTGCCTGATTAAACAAACTGCAGCTCCACACACTGCCATACTGCCCACCCAGAGGCAAACTGTGCCTGATGTATAAAGCCATGTCCAAGCTGGAATCAATGAACATGCTTCACCTTGTACAATCTGAATGGCAGTGAGCTATGCACATGAGAGACCTGAACCCCAGCACTGACATACATAGGACAAGCTGTACTGAATGATCCATAACACAGAAGCCACCTCCACTCTTGAGTAAACTCCCAGTACAGGTTAGCCAGAGAGTCACTCATCGACTCTCCTCAAGAGAAATCTTGATGAGTGGATGGGAGATGGTAGGTGTACCCTGGGTATCACTGTTATGTCACGGATAGATGGAGGCACAGTATACTAACCATGACATATGTCATGGCAAACTCTACTTACAATGTGTGTTAAAGGACAAACACACTCTCCGACTAGCATTAGAAATGGCCTAGGGCACATTGCTAGTGTTTGCCAATGTACACCTATGTTGTGGAATACACTACCAATGTTGGACAAGCCTGGTTTAAGTAGTTCATATCTGAACATAATGCAACATGGTCAGATGTGCACAACTGGCCCCTAACCAGGCTGTTGTGCTCACTATGAAAATGTAAAGCAGTGATAGGACTAAAGCCCAGGATTCTGTCCACCACAGTGAAAGTACTGAACCAGAACACTATACGGTACTACAGTGTTAGGTCAGTATGAAAGGATGTTGACAACTGTATGCAAAGTATCCCATGCAAACCCTGCAGGCACAGTATAATCCCTGTTGTGTTCAGACACAAAGCAGTTGGACAGTAACTACACAACATGACACACAACACACAACAATAAACGTGAGATATTGTTGAAGTTCACACTCATCCACAAATGTGGTGGGCTGCAGAGTTCAACATATGGAAAGCTCACACTGGGCATGCTCGCACACTTTGATAAATGAGACATATGTCAGACAACATGCCTTGGAAAGCCTGAACTGGGCATGCTCACACACTTAGGCCAAATCTCAGTTTAGCAGTTGGCCACACATATCTGGTATTTGTACGTGTTATTCCAGGAACCAACCACATTACAGCAATCTGCCCAGTGCACACAGTTAAATGACTACAGAGACATACGTGATATAGTGGATCCCTCTCATATTCAAACATCTTCCACAGATACACAAGTTGTTTGTAGAAACAGGGAATGCTATGGCAATAAAGACCTGCAAACAGTCTATCAGCAACAAATATTGTGCATCTGACAATTAAACATATGGGTGTAGAGGCCAACACTAGGCTGTTTGCCCTAGGGAATGACAGCTTAGCCAGAGTGTGCTTGGCGTCTGCCTCCCCAGTACAGTAGGCTACTGTGCCACTGTAAAGTAGGTCACATAAGGCACCATGTGAGGCTAGTGTGCTGTGCCTCTGTCAAGCAGGGACACAGTGGAGATCCCAGGGGTTGAATTTGCTAAGCCACATCCATGTTGTTGGTGTGTGCTGGAAGAGGGTTGGTGAGGACCTCTAACAGTAAGTGGGCATCAATAACAGACTGAGGGGAGCCTTATCTGCATTGTCTGGACAATTTCACTGTCAACACTTTGTCGTGATGATTATGAGGGATTGAAGTGTCGTGCCAGTACTGTTCAGAGATGTCCTCCCTCTGTGGGCTACTGCTCTGCAATGTATTAGCTCACTCTGTCTGTTGGACAGCTCATATATGGCTGGTGTACACCTGACAGATGTCCTGTTGTGGAGCAGTCATGGGTATATTTGGGATAGCATGATCAATGCAAACCTTCCACATGCTCATAGAATGCAATTGTCAAGGATTATGCAGAGTGGCCTGTATACTCCCCCAGCATGGGTCCTTTGAAGTCTTCCACCCCAGTCTTCACAAGTGTAAAGTCTGCTTTTGATAAATACACTTTGTTTGCAGTGACAACCTTACCTGGGGGTGGGGATGGGATATGGATGTCCAGAAAAAGGTGGGTATGGTCAGATATCAACAATGGTGGTCTACCTCTGGTGTGGAACAGTGAGTACCCATGTTGCAGAATGTCAGGTGCAATATGTATTCCCCCTTGTGGCTGTGGTGAGTGGTTCTGCCATAGCACATGGACTCACAAATTGTAGTGGCTGTAGGGTAATGTTGTAGAGGCCTGAGTAGTTCCCACACACAATATACCTGTACCTGACGTTAACAACTGGAATGGTGTATGTGAACACCTGCATATCTTGGCACTGTTCCCAGGGAAGCAAAGTGTGCGTCCTGGATGTGGGAGGGGTGGCCCGAACTGGTTTTGTTGTGTGTTACAGGTCCTGTGGTCATGAAGCATGGTATAGAACATAACCTGCCAGTCCAATGTGCATATCTGACCCTGAAGTAGGTGGCTGCAAATGCATATATATGCTATCCCCCACCTGACAGGTAGTACTAGATGTACATACCTCTGTAGAAATAATGATGTCAGCACCCTATAAATACTGCAGATGCAGAACAGATGCCCAGTAATTCGGATAGTGCGCTCTGATAATGCGTCTCCCTCAAGTGTCATAATATAGTTAGGTAGGGGTTTGACTTCTGCAAATGCTCAGTGTGTGGGTGAGCGGGGTTTGTGTGTGTGCAAGTCTGTGTTAGGGAAATGTCCCTTTTGGCAACTGAGAAAACACACTACAGGATGCACATTCCCCTTTCTAAACACTGATGATGTCAGCACCCTATAAGTACAGCAGGAGAAGGGAATCCTCCCAGTAATGCGAATAGCGCGCTCTGCTAGTGCGTCCGTCTAGAGTGTCATAATATAGTTAGGTAGAAGTTTGAATCCTGCAAATACTCAGTGTGTGTGGGTGAGCGGGGTTGGTGTGTGTGCAAGTCTGTGTGAGGGAAATGTCCCTTTTGGCAACTGAGAAAACACACTACAGGATGCACATTCCCCTTTCTAAACACTGATGATGTCAGCACCCTATAAGTACAGCAGGAGAAGGGAAACCTCCCAGTAATGCGAATAGCGCACTCTGCCAGTGTGTCCGTCTCGAGTGTCATAACATAGTTAGGTTGGGGTTTGAATCTTGAAAATGCTCAGTGTGTGTGGAGGGGGGTTAGTGTCTGTGCAATTCTGTATGAAAGAAATGTCCCTTTTGGCAACTAGGAGAACACACTACAGGATGCACAGTCCTCTTTCTAAACACTGATGATGTCAGCACCCTATAAGTACAGCAGGAGAAGGGAAACCTCCTAATAATGCAAATAGCGCGCTCTGCTAATGCATCCGTCTTGAGTGTCATAACATAGTTAGGTAGGGGTTTGAATCCTGCAAATACTCAGTGTGTGTGGGTGAGCGGGGTTGGTGTGTGTGCAATTCTGTATGAAAGAAATGTCCCTTTTGGCAACTAGGAGAACACACTACAGGATGCACATTCCCCTTTCTAAACACTGATGATGTCAGCACCCTATAAGTACAGCAGGAGAAGGGAAACCTCCCAGTAATGCGAATAGCGCGCTCTGCTAATGCGTCCGTCTTCTGTTCCATAACATAGTTAGGTAGGGGTTTGAATCCTCCAAATGTGTGTGTTTGGGTGAGGGGGGTTAGTGTGTGTGCAGTTTTGTGTGAAGGAAATGTCCCTTTTGGCAACTAGGAGAACACACTACAGGATGCACATTCCCCTTTCTAAACACTGATGATGTCAGCACCCTATAAGTACAGCAGGAGAAGGGAAACTTCCCAGTAATGCAAATAGCGCGCTCTGCTAATGCGTCCGTCTTGTGTTTCATAACATAGTTAGGTAGGGGTTTGAATCCTGCAAGTGTGTGTGGGGGGGTGGAAGTAGGGTGTGCGAGAGAACTGACCCTTTTGCCAACCAGTACAACACACCAGCTGCTGCATATTCCAATCTCTACACAGAGATGATGTCAGCACCCTACAAGTACAGCGGAAGAGGGCAAATCTCCAAGTAATGCAAATAGCACGCTCTGCCTCTCACTACTGTCATAGCACAGTTAGTTATGGCTTTGAATTCCACACATGCCACGTGTGTTTTTGTCACACAGAATGCCCATGTGTGTGGGTTGTTGTTCACAATAATGCATGACATCGATTAAACCAGTAATGGCAATGGACACAGATGATGTATGTGTGTGCCAAATACACATATGTACCTGTGACCTTCAATAGTTCCCATGTCTGACGCCTGCCACATGTGAATACATGGTATTTGCACTGGATAACATTATGACTGTGGTCTTCTGTGTGGGTGCTACATGTGGTATGTGTATATACAGTGTGACATGTATATGGTATCATCCTAGCAGCGAGGGATACACATCTGGTCTGGGGCATATAGTCTACATGTTGTTGGTGAACAGGTGCTGCATGTTTTCACCTGTTGTGGGAGTGGTAACAAGTTGTTCCATAGCAATGCAGTGACTACATGCTAGGAACCATTCAGCTACAGTGTTGTAGCTACAGTAATTCATCAGCATTCAGTAATACGTCAGCATTCCTGGTGAGGGTATGATGCCAACCAAGGTCAGGCTCATACCAGCCTGTGCCACATGCTCAGAGAGCCCTTCCATGTTCCCTATCATGTTATCCAGGGAGGTGCATCACAGGTCAGCCATAGTGGCATGGACAATGACTGAGTCATATGTGTCCATGCCTCTGACTGACCTGTATGCTTGTGTTATGTGGTGGACCATAGTGCCCCACGGGCATATCACTGTGACCTTCACCTTGTCCAGCCTGGTGAGTGGGACCTCACTGTACCGGACAATAAAGGTACCTAACACAACTGTAGCAGGTGTGTTGTCTAGCCGTACAGGCTGTGACTGTTTGGCACACAGGATTTGTGTGCTATGTGTTGCACGTGCTGTGTTCCGGCTTAATGTATGCCTGTGTGCCAGCTGCAGAGGTGTCTGCTGCTCAGGCAGTATGCTATTCTGAGGCTCCATGAATGGCCCAGTGTGTTCACGTGTTTGGATTGCTGTCAGTGTAGGTCTACATCAGACTGGTATTGTAGTCACTGTAGTATTTCATGCCACCTGACAGGTTATGCCAGTACTGGGTTCAGAGTGCTTAGTCCCTAGTTTGGCTATGTGGTTGCATCTCATACATGTGTTGTATGTCCATGTGTAGGGGAGAGGGTTGACTATGTACATATGGCAGCTGTGACATTGCCACATGACCCACATATTCCACAACTGTACCATAGAG
Source organism: Protopterus annectens (assembly GCF_019279795.1). Taxonomy (NCBI): domain Eukaryota; kingdom Metazoa; phylum Chordata; order Ceratodontiformes; family Protopteridae; genus Protopterus; species Protopterus annectens. The sequence continues at coordinate 22,899,162 of NC_056739.1, read as the reverse complement.
GTGACTGACAAGTGACCTTTGCACATGTTACCATAGTATTGTGATTGCCATGGCGATTAACAGCACATAGGGCCAATGGGGAACAAGGTACATAGGTTCATAGGTTCATACTAGGTTATCTGCCCTAGGGCATTTATAAGCCTAGCCAGAATGTGTTTGGCTTTCGCCACCCATTTTAAATTTATTTTGCTATGCCCTTTTTCGAGGTTAGTATACTGTGCCTCTGTCTAACAGTGACACAGAAGTGATACCCGGGGTAAACCTATGATCTCCCATCCACTCATCAAGATTCCTCTTGAAGAGAGTCAATGAGGGACTCTGCCTAACCTGGACTGGGATTTTATTCCAGAGTGAAGGGAGCCTCTGGGTTATGAATCTTTCCCTCCAGCATGTCCTATTTATTTCAGTGCTGAGGTTCAAGTCTCTCGGCGTAGCTCGATGGGATTTGGATTTTCTGAGGTGCAGCATGTCCATTAATTCGGGTTGGACATGGCTTTATCGCCAGGCACAGATCGCCTCTGAACAGGCGGTATGCCACTGAGTAGAGCTGGAGTTTCTTTAACCGGGCAGCATATGGCATCTGTTTGAGCCCTTTGATCCTCTTGGTGAGGTACTTTTGGGGTATTTCCAGTTGCTGCAGGTGTCTGGTAAGGTACATCCCAAAAGGGGCATTGTACTCAATTATGGGCCTGATGAGGGATGAGTAAAGAGGCACGATGACCTCCCCTGATCTAGATGTGAATCCCTTCATGATTAGGTGGGCGATATAAAATGTTTTTCTAACCACTTTGGCCATGTGGTTGTCAAATGAGAGATTGCTATCAAATTGGGTCCCCAGGTCCCTAATTACTTCTTCTGTACTTAATGGATTACCACCTATGTGGTAATTTGTGGGCACTTTGTTTTTGCCAAAGCGGATGACTATACACTTTTTGGCATTTAGCTTGAGGCCATGGCTCTGGCACCAGTTGTCTGTTTCTATGAGGCCCTTTTGGAGGATGCTTGTGTCGGCTGGAGAGTCGATTATGGCGCCAGTTTGCAGTCATCTGAACTTGGTCAGCTACAGTCCTTCCGTGTTGGCCTGTACCTCCGAGAAATATATACCGAACAAGAGAGGTCCCAGGACTGAGCCTTGTGGGACACCACTTATAACTGGTTTGGAGTCTGACATGGCTCCAGCAATTCTAACCATGTGGGTTCTGTCCTTGAGCCAGTTTGCAATCCATCTAGTGACATAGGGGTTTATATTTAAGCTGGTGAGCTTATCTATAATGCCCGAGTGGGGTATTGTATCGAAGGCTTTTGCGAGGTCCAGGTAGGCTGTGTAGACCACCTTCCCCTCGTCAATGGCCTTGGTGACTGTTTCAAAGAAATCAACCAGGTTTAAGAGGCAGGATCTGCCCTTAACAAAGCCAAACTGGGTAGGCTCCAGTGTCTGCAGGTCCCCAATATCTTTATTTATGAGGTCCATGATGATCCTTTCCATAGCTTTGCAGACCAAGCTAGTCAGGCTTATGGGGCGATAGTTTCCAGGATCCGTTGAGGCACCACTTTTATGGAGAGGGACCACTGTTGCTGTATGCCACTCTTTGGGCACATATCCTGTAGTAAGGCTGAGATTGAACAGTAGTTTTATGTTTGGGTTTAGCTCTTCTTGGAGTTCATGTAGGACACAGCCTGGGACACTGTCTGGTCCCACTGAGGCTGTGTTTTTTGCTTTGGAGAGGGCGGCTCTTACCTGAGCATCTGAGATGTCAGGGGGCAGCACTCTGGTGGGATAGATATTTGCCCTTTTGGTGTGGAGGGGGGGAGAAGTTTGCACTCAACCTGTCAGCTAGGATGTTGGTAATGTCTGTGGGTTTGGTGTATTTTTTGTCATTTTGGACTAATTCTGAGCATATCTGGGAAATTACCACCCAGGTTCCTAACATAACTAAAGAAAGCCTTGTGATTATCCTTAGTGTCATGTGCAATTTTTCACTCGAAGCTGGCCTTAGACAATTTTATGAGTGCCCGTAGTTTTTTGCTAATACTGATCAGTGATGCCTTCCCTTTTTGGGATTTTGCGCTATCATTTAGTAGCTTCCTCCTTCTATTGTATAGTTTGTTTATGGCTGGGGTCCACCAGACAGGACATCTGCATTTGGAGGATTGGGTCTTGGTTTTATTTGGGATTGCATGATCCATGCATTCCTGAAGGTGTTCATAGAATGCGTTTATAAAGGATTCTGCGGTCTGGGCCGTATTTTCCACAGGCCCGGGGGCTTTGAAGGATTCCACCTCGGTTTTGAGGAGTGTGAAATTTGCTTTAGAGAAGTTTTTCACTGTGGTTTTCTGGGCAGGGGGTGGGGTCGGGATGTGAATATCCAGTGAGATTAGTTTATGGTCTGATCTTATCAGTGAGGGATACACTTCTGGTCTGGAGTATAGAGCCCCCATGTTGGTGATGATCAGGTCCAGTATGTTTTCCCCTCTTGTGGGAGTGGTAACAAGTTGTTCCATAGCATTTGAGTTTATAAATTCTAGGAACCTTTGGGCTAGGGTGTTGGAGCTAGAGTATTGCTCCCAGTCTTTGTTTGGGTAGTTGAAGTCACCCAATATAATGGTGTTTGGAGAGACCTTCATATTTTCCAGTGTTCTCAGGAAGGCCGAGTAGGGTTCCTGGGTTTGGGAGGGTGGTCTGTAGCAGGCTATAAACTGGAAGGCAGTTTTACCCACTGTTAGTTGCACATGGATAGTCTCTGATGCTTCGTGCTTTGCCACCAACCTGGAGGTGTGGGTATCTTTGATGAATGTCGATACTCCCCTCTTTTGTGGTTCGTCCAAGTTTTGGGGCCGAAAAGCATGGTATGAGGTATAACCTGGTGGTGCTGGGGTGCTCTCGGGAGCCCTGAACCAGGTTTCTGTTACTGCACAGATATCGATGTTCTCCATGCTAAGGAGAGTTTCGAGTGCATCTTGAGGTTTAGACTTCTGGCGTTGAGTAGCATTACTCTTAGTTTCTTATCCCTTGTGATACCTATGGAGGTGGGTTTGTCTTTTGAGCCTTGCCTGAAAAAGGCACTATAGGGGTAGCAAGAGCCTTTGCCAATATCCAAAAGCCCAGGGGTGACAGGTGCAAGCCGTCCCTAGCGAAGCAGGTGGTTCAACAGAAGGTGAGTATGTGAGGGTGTAGTGCCTGTGATTAGTTAGCACTGGCATATATGACTGCTCACGTGGACAAATGCCAGGTAAGTCATATGCAATGTGTCACAGGCAACGTACATGTGAACAGGACAAACAGTGATGTTCTGTCAAGTGAGACATGGACATACATATAGTAAGCTATGCAGATGTCACTAGGAGTCCACAGAAGCTCTGTAACTCTGCATTGCAGGTGGGATCAGTGTTCCAGGGTACCTGCAAGCAAACATGTATGCAAATAAAGCTACAGTAAGCAGGGCTGCATGTAGTCCATTGTACAACAAACAAGCTGTACCACTTCCAGTAGGTAACAGTGCAAATATGCAGGCACTATACACATGTACATGGAAATACACAGGTCAGATGGCTAGGGTCCAGTCTCAGTGCACACAAGTGTACAGACCATGTACCGTCAGGATGTACAATAACTGGATGGAAACCCAGGTGCTCATACCTGCAGTAATACACATGTCAAATAACAGACACTGAGCCTTCACTCAGTGGTTCCATACTTAGTAGGATGTATGCTACCTGGTCTGCCACCACAGTATCCCTGACATTTATGGGGACTCTCCCTCCTGTGACAGTTAGTTTTGTATGTTGGGGCTGTCTAGCATGGTATGAGATGTGAGCTTGCAGTGCTAGGGTGCTCCTGTGTGTCCTGTACCAGTCGTGTAGTACTGCACACATATCAACATCCTCAAACATCCGCATTGCAGAGTCCAGTGTGGGCAACATGCCACTTGCAGTTTACATGTCCATCATTGTGTATCAATACTTTCATTACCTTATCCCCTGTGCTACCTATGTATGTAGCCTTCTGTTGACATCCTTACCACCAGTATGCCAACATGTGCAGATGATACACTATGGTACTTACCATGTGTGTAGACAACAGTACAAGACAATCATACCCTTACTACATCAGGCATGCTGGGATATACCCACAATTATATCAGCACACAGTACTGTTAACAACATGATACTATTACTACACGTCTATGTAGTCACCCTGTGCATCAGCAACATGTTAACCTGTACCTGCACTGATGTTACAGATTGCAGGAGGTGGCACAGTTTCATCATATGCACAGGGTGTGAACTTGGTATGCCTGAGTCTGCCACTGATACCACCAATTGACATGTATGTGTATGTGTGTTGGTGAGGGACAGCAGTACAAGGTGGGGCAATGTTGATGCAGTGTGTGCGTGTATGCGGTAGCCCCAGGTGTTGTCAATTCGCATGTGTATATGGATGCACACAGTTCCACCTCATGGCTGCCATATACTGGTGTTTGTGGACAGCCACAGACTGTACCTGCCAGGTCATACAGATCAGTGTCTCTGGCCACGGACACGGTACCTGTGCCTTGTAGGGGTGCTACGGACCGTATCCGGTACCAATCCAGACTGGGTACTGTCATCAGAAGCAGGTGTTCATTGACTGGATACAGATCCCTGTCGGGCCTGTCCAGAGCCACGTGCACGTGGTCTCCTGGGGCGGTCTGATGACAGCACAGACCCAGCATTGCTGGGGCTGCTGCTGGCACTATGGAGGTGGCTGCGGCCCTGTTGTCGTCCGCGATGACTGCCAGCTGCTGCTGCTGCTGGCATACGCTCACGTCGATGCCTCAACCGTCCACCATCGCCCTGGCTCATGGACACGTAGTTGTGGAACCGGTCTAATATGTCCCCACAACGTCTGTCTATGACATCGGTGAAATTACAGATGGCAGCCGCAATGTCACGCATACTGTCAGTCATGGCTGTGCGACATGCTGTCAGCTCCCACAGACCCTGTCTGGTGTACCGTTCCATACGTGACTGTGCCTGCATGACAACCGGAAACATAGCTGAGGTTGTAAGACCTCTGAGGGCACGTCTGACAGGGGCAGTATGCCCACGGATGCTCCCATGAGAACCCCTGGACATCTGTCTGTGTGGTACCATCTCAGGGCCATGCCCATGGCTGCTGTGTGGGGAAGCATGTGCCACAGATACCACATTACCCGGGTCAATACCCACTGTATCCTGTCCATCACCTAGGGACATTGGTGACAAAGGGTGTATTGGCAGGATAACTGTGCGCATTGATGGGGTTGACAGCTGTGTACTGTCAATTGGCTGACCAATGACGGACCCTGGCATACCTTCCTGTGCCATTACACAGATGTCATCATTATCAGTACCCGTGGCACCTGATTCAGGTTCCCTGCTGCATGACACCAGAGCAGCACCAGAACCTGTGGGAGGGAAACAGGAAACACAGTTTACAATGTCTACACAATGTTACCAGTGATGCACACATGCACAGGTGCACACATGCACACATGCACACATGCACACTTGCACACGTGCACACATGCACACATGCACACAGTTGCACACAGTTTCACACTTGCACACTACTCAGTATGCGAGATATCAACACACAGACACAGACACACCTGCATGCATACACAGAGCACTACTCAGTGAGCCTAATATTACTATTACTATCAAGACTATTAAAGGTATTGTTAATACACACTCACCAGCATGGATAGGCTGCATTGCTGTTACACTGGAGGGACCTGCAGAAGTGAGGAAATTAATGTCAGTGGGCACAACTGTGCCATTGTTACTGAGTATGATACAGGTCAGTAGTACAACAGTTGCCTTTCACTGGTCAGCTGCTGATATTGAGAATATCACACTTGCACATTAAATACTATGATGACAGCTACAAACCAAGGATACACCTCACACATGCATTAACTACCAGTGTACACAACAGTCAACTATACATATGGCATATTACCTGCACGCGCGTAGTCTTGCTGCTGTGTGGCTCCAGCCTCCATCATAATGCAGGTCTGCTGCTGTTGTTGTTGTTGGCGGGCTGGAGCCACAACACTTATGAGTAGTCCCTCCAGTCTGGTGAGTGGGGGATGTGTAGCCACCCCACCACCTGTGGCAACCTGTTGCCTGTGGATATCCGACGCACGCTGACGGACATTTCTGATTAAATCACTGCAGTGATGTCGTACCTGCTTATATGTCCTATTATGCGGGCTTATGTCATTTACCCGACGGACCAGGTCTTGCCACAGTGCAGCCCTCTCCTGCTGATTCTGGCTGGTGCGGGAAAAGAGTATTGCATAATCCCGCACCAGGTTCTGGTGTATCTCCTCATCCTCAGCTGCAGAGTACACTGGATTGTGCTGGTGAGCCATGGTCCTGAAAAAGGAAATAACATGCTATCAGCAAAATATGTCAGCAGAATTTGGCACACATTCTACACATGCTAATCGACTGTTTTGATACAACATATCTCACATATATAGCATCTGTCTGTCTATTGGTGGATACACATGTAAATGGCCAGGTATCAGTGCTCAGCCAACAACTGTGCAACAGTACCTGGCACACTCCATACGACATACTACCAAACCCCAGCAGTCAGAACACTGATTCAGGTCCAAAGCATCTCCTCACTCTGGGGGTTTGTATCGAGGTACTGTATGGGGTACATCATCAACTACTGTCAGCTGACCACAAACTAATTGCCCTGGATATACATATCCCACCTCCACCACCAGCACAAACGACTACAGTGAATAACATTTCAAATGCAAACTTTACACTTCGTAACACTGACATGGTATCCTTTAAGCCCACTGGGCCAGTGGAAGACACAACCCACAATGCTGACTCCTTCACAAATGATTTCTACGGACATCTCCGAGAATGCATGGATCATGCAATCCCATATAAGACCAAGACACTCTCCACAAAGGGACAGCATCCTGTCTGGTGGACCCCAGCCATAGACAGATTGTATAACAAAGATGGAAGCTACTGCAAGACAGAGCATAATTCCATAAAGGGAAGGCATGTCTGATCAGCACTAGTAAGGAGCTATTTTCTCTCATACAAACATCCATGGGCAACTTTGAGAGGGAAATCAACAGGGACACTACAGATAACCACAAGGCCTTCTTCAGTTATGTTAGCAACCTGGTCAGAAACCCTCCAATATGCTCATAGTTAGTACACAACAACAAATAATTCACTGAACCCACAGATATTGGCAACATTGTGGCAGACAGGTTCAGTGCAGGTTTCTCCCTCTCCCCCAAACTAAGACATACTTATCCCAGCTGACTGTAACCTCCCTGTCATCACAGATGTCCAGGTGAGAGCCACCCTCAGAAAAGCAGAAAACACAACATGAATGGGACCTGATGGTATCCCCGGTTGCATGCTACATGAACTCCAAGAGGAGCTAAACACACATATAGAAGTGCTATGTAACACTAGCCTGACTACAGGATATGTACCTGTACACTGGCGGTCAGCAGCAGTGGTTCCACTCCACGAAGGAGGCACCTCTACATACCAATACAATACAACACAATACAATACATTACAATACAATACAATACAATATGCTAATGCCCCTGGGACTACAGCAGCATACTGTTCTGCTACCCTGACCATTGTGACACATGTGATGTGATGGTACCTGCTCCTGTCAAACAGTTACACAGGGTGACTCATATGGCATATTACCTATCTGACTAACAGTCAGCAGGGGTATGTGTGACATGTACTCATGGGGAGTCTTGCTTCTTAACGCTGTGTGGTTTATTGCAGGGTATGTCTTATCTGTGGGTAGGAACCTGTACCTCCGCCATGTGCTCTCTACTGCAGTGTCACGGACGACACACAGCAGTCATTTAGGTTGTGGATGGTGTGAGGTGTTACTATGGTTGTTGGACATCTGTCATGGGTGTGACTTAAGTATGTAAATCCAGGAGTGGTAACCTCTATGTGGGTAGTATGTGTGTACTCTGTGGTGTTGTCAGTCACTGTGCATTGGTAATGTGTTTGAGTGCATTGTCACAGTGTTGTACATGTCACTGTGTCCTTCTCCATATCTGTAGCTGTCATGTGAGGTACATACCGTGGCAGCCATTGTGTGGTGTGGAGGGGTACACTGACCTACATGTCCATAGCTGACACACCATGTCTGCTGACACATACCATGTGCAGGTATTCCAGGAATAATGTGCCACTGTGAATGTCACTGGGGGGACTATTGTACACATTTATGACCCCGTTCACTCCTGACACATGCAGTGGTGGGCAGCCAATCACATATCTGGTGGTTACTGGTGTAGGTGATTTGAAATGGGGTATGGTACTCCAGTTTTGACACTGGTGTTCATTCCATGCCTTTGTCACCAGGCACCTGTTGCAATGCATCTGTACACATGTGCCTCACTCAGAATATATATACATCTCCCTCTCTCTCTCTCTCTCTATATATATATATATATATATATATATATATATATATATCTATATTTATATATATATATATATATATATATATATATATATATATATATATATATATATATGTCTGTATACATATACACATATATATATTGATGTACATATATTGCTATAGATATGGAGGGTGTGACAGAGAGGGGTAAGAGTGACAGAGGGGTGGGACAGCGGGAGTGTGAGATCGTCATATACAGTCATACCTGTAGATAGTCAGATCTGTCTGTCTATGTATATGTATCTACATATATCTATATCTGTATGTGTGTATTACATATATATGTTTGTACATATTCTATCTATCTACATCTGTCTATGTATTCCTACATCCCTCTCTATGTATGTATACATATATGCATATTATATATATATATATATATATATATATATATATATATATATATATATATATATATATATATATACATACATACATATATTGACATACATACATATCCATATGATAGACCGATATATCAACATGTTTGTTTACAAAACTGTATACACACACTAACATACTGCTAAACATACATAACTGTGAAACCAACTTTGTACATTGTACTACAACCTACATTTAACCTACATTGATATGTGCACATAGATGCCCTCACATACATATGTATGTACAGCCTTCACTGATAGTTGCTGTATGTCCCCTGCCCTATGCACATCTTCATATACATATGGATACAGACCAATGACACATATGGAGGGTTCACAGTATGTAGACTTTTATAGTATTACTTTACATTACCTGTGTTTGTCACAGCTGCTTGTGTTGCCGTCTGGTTTTGTGTCCTGCTGCTCCACTTGCCAGTTGTCAGCTTTCAAGTGGTTGTTGCTGCTGACTGGTTTTGTTTGTGTATGTTTATTTATTTATTTTTTCTCTCTCTCTCTCTGTCTCTGTCTCTCCCTACCTCCACAGGGTGCAATGAAAGTATTGCATGTGTGGACTGGGAGTACAGCATGCGTTTGTAGGTATCTGCATATGTCCATGTGATGGCCTCTGCACCAGTTGTTAGCCAGCATTTGCTAATTGCATGCAGCCAGTTGTGTACTGATTGCAGTTCTCACTGTGGTTTCAGGACAGTGCTATAAAAAGGTATGTGAGATAGGCGTAGCCCTTTCAGATTTTAAGGGCAGGGACCATCCTGGTATGCTGTGGACACTGTTCTGTGAGTGTAAAGGTTAGTATCTCTCTCATATTTCCGGCTGTGTTGTAGATTAACATCTCTCCATTCATTTCTCCAGTTTCCTGTACTAAGTGTGTATGTACACTGACACCTAAGACTACTACTACTGTTAATGTGGGTGTGTGTGCTTTCCTGTGGGACATGTGGTGTAACTGTGTATAGCAGTGGCTCTTGCACTTTGTTGCTATGGCTTCAATATTTGCCCTTTACATTCGCTACTTGTATGCCTGCTAGGTGTCTTGACTGTAGTGTGTTGCTGTGGCTTTCCTATTTTCCATGTACATTCACACCTTGGAATGCTTGCTATATCTGCTAGGGTGTTACTGCATGCAGTGTGGTCTGGCCATGGTGTGGGCCTTAACATCTATTAGGGTATTTGAGTATGCTGCTGAGCAGGCCCCAGAGACTCTCAGGTGCATCTTTTATCTGCCCCATGGAATGGTACATATCAGTGGGGTACACCCATTAAATTGTCTGGTATTCTGCAGTTGTGACTGTGGGATAGCATGAGCATATGTATTACTACACTATTTCTGCCGTGCAAGTGGTGCATACTTTCAGTACTTCATAGTTACCATTGCATGTGTTGTAACACCTTTCTGCCTACTGTTTGTACATTTCACAGGGAGTCTGTGGGGCATCCTTGTGACTCAGTCACTGTTGCTATGTCTAGGCTCTTAACTATTCAAATATGGCAGTGTCAGACCTCTCAAGTGTACAGATATTTGCAGGTTGTCCACATTTTTGCCTCATATTTTGGTCAATATCTCATAAACAGCTTTTTCTGGCAAATCACTCTGGGCTCAAGTCAGACTATAGTGACAAACATTTCAGTTTCAGACTTCATACCCTTCCAAACATCCAACAGAATGCAGAACCTGTTACTCTCTGAACTGTCTAAGTTTGTTGTAGCATTATTTGGAATGTGTCCCTGTTTTTGGCCCTTTGCTCCACATTTTTTATTACTTAGTCCGGATGTGTTCCTGTAAGAGGTTGTGGGGTATGGGCAGTGATTATCCTGCTGTGAGTATGTGTGTGGCTTGCAAGGTGCTACAGTGACATTATTACCTACTAGCTACCAACTAACATGGCTGTTTCTGTTCACACACTACTATTCTAGAAATCCACTACATTTGACAGTAAATATACATGACATGCTTTGTGTACTACACATCCTATATTCCCTTTACATTCATTCCTACTATTACATGATATATTTATTGTAGCACAATGTTCTTATATAACAGTCATGGCTTAGTGGTAAGTCATGCAGACTACTGTTTCCAAGGTCCTGGGTTTGGGACTGACAGTGGGATTTTATTTTGCTTTTGAGCAGACTACAGGACTTGTCATTCAGAGTGACTAAGGCACTTTTAAGCAGTTGTAACCAGGTTAGCGCTGGTTTGTGCGGAGCTCACGCATGCGCACTGGCATTCAGCTCCGAGCACACCCGCTTACAACCGCTTAAAAGTGCTTACTCTTGCGCACACCCGCGCTATTTTCTTTGAAAGAAATGAAAATAGGGAGACAGGAAAGTGGTGAAAAAGGGGTCACAAAGAGGGTAAGACAGTAGAGAAACAAGCTTGGGTTTTGCAGGAGGGATGTAGGTAAGGCCCATAGCTGCCCATTTCTTCATCAGCAACAGCTGTACATATATTTGTAATTTGGTGTGACATTTGAAACCTTCCACCCCTGAGAGAGGGGTGAGGATTGTACAGCCAATTGTAATTGACAGTTTCCATGTCCAGCAGACATGTGTACGAAATGGGCGGCTATGTATGGGGCGTAATTTTTTTGTGGGTACAGAGTGCCCTTTTTTCTTTTTTCAGGTGAGAGTGGTATGTCAGGTAGAGGAAGTCAGTATAGCTGGGGAGGTAGGTTGGGTAGGTCAACAGACAAGACAAACAAGATGCATACAGGGGCGGTGTATGACACATGTGGGGGGGTTACACAATTGACGGGGATGGATGTTTGGATATCTAGAGCCCATGAGCCCACAGATGGCAACAGTGGAACTGATATCCCCACCCATGGGCAGTTGCCACTGTGCCTTCACAGCCCAGGACGGGGCTGTGCTGGGGGCTGTGTAGGCCGGGCAGTAGGCACACCTGTTAGTTGTGCCACCTGTGCCTCAAGCTGGCATAGGGGCCCAAGAACAGCTTCCTGGCTCTCCCTACGCACCACAGTCCGGGCACTACAGAGGGTGAGTGGTTGTTCTCCTCCGGCCACACTTGCAGAGGGGGGATGAGCCCCATCCCCTGCAGCGCTTCCACCCACAGGTGGCACAGGGCCACCGGAGGAGGGTCCGGACTGGGCACTACTGCCAGGTGCACTCGCCAGCTGAGGTGGGAGAGGTGGGTCCGCTGGAACCCGCCTTCCCTGTCATCCTATGTTTTGCATTATGTCATGACAGTTTGGGTTAGTAACGTACAATACCATTCACAATTAGTTGTAACAGCATGCATTAATATTCCCATTAACCAAACACCCAGATATTCAAACCATTGAACAGCAAGCATAACACATGCATATTTTGAACAGCAATACACAGTCCAACAACATGCATGGTTGATTGATTGCAACAGGCCATCAGGTTTGGATGTATGAACAGGGCAGATGCATCAACGTACATGCAAATATGTAAGAACCAACAGGACAAATGTCCAGGGGTGTTAATTGTGATTGCACATACCAATTTCACGTGGAATGGATTATATGTGGTTATAGGGTAGGGTGAAGAAAATTTAATTAACAACTTCAAATACCAATACATATGCTGTACATTTGTAATAGCTGCAGATATATACACACTACAGTTCTGCCTACAGTTTCCTATGTGATAACTACTTCAAGTTGGTGATAGGAATGTTACTGCTACATCAATATACATTTTCATTTTTATTCATACACATTCATATCTGGCTCTGTTCAGCTACATCATCCTGCTACATTTGCTTTATATAGCTATAGACAACTGTGGATGTTTGGTATTTCAGACAACCATACTATCTGCATATTTCAGACTGAGAGCAACATATCCAGATTTTGGGATACACATTCCAGTTACGGTGACATTTTCAGCACATTTTACAGTTTGGTTCTGCTTGTCACATTAATTTCATTCTGTACTGACTGCAGTATACTTTATTCAGGAGTTATTACTACTTTATTGGTGGATTCATAACTCTTTCTCACACTCTCTCATTTGTTTTATTTTTACAATTCAGGATGGTACTTAATTCTAGGCTTTATTGACATGTTTTACCTGTAGTTATTACAATCCTTTCCAACAGTCTCACTTCTGTCATGTTTCTGTCTTTCAACAGGGATATATTTCACACATGTGTTTTACTCAGCTTATGCAGCTGTACTTTTCAGCCTGCTGCAGGTTATGTATGATTATATTACAGGTGGGACATCTTTATTTCAGACTTTATTTCAGACTTTTTCATTTTTCTGTTTGGATTACAGACTGCATCACACTTTTGTAATCAAGCAATACTTGCAAACCCTCTTACACTGTTACTTGCACATTTTATTACTTAGTGACTACACTGCACTCTTTTGCTAACTGTCATACTTTTATATTTATTTACAGTTACAGGGAGAGGATTACTGACCTGCCTGGTGGCACAACCGCGCCAGCCTATCGCCATAGGCTCTACTGTTCGCAGAACGGACACCTGCAGCTGTAATATAAATAAAGTAATATTGGAATACACATCTCCATAATATCAGCTAGGTTAATTTCTTACATAAATAATTAGATGTAACTTACTCAGTAGTGGGGCGTTGGGCATTTGCCGGGCCTCCTGGATCCAACGGTTCAGTTGGTCCTGCTTCCGTCTCTTCAGGTCTGCATGGTGGTGATGGACCTGCTCACCAGTCCTTGGTATCCCTGTGGCACTGGTGAGATCATGAGCCAACCAGTCCCACGCCTCAGCCCTATATGCTTCCCACAGGACCTGGCCCTGCATGAGTTGGGCCTCATGATTGTGGACAAGGAGCCAAACCATATATTTGGACACCTCAACGCCCCACCTCTGTGCTTAAAAGCAACTACCCTCACCTACACCTGACATTCTGGCTGCAAGTTGGTTCTACAATCGGTTATGCTGTGTATTCCCGCCTATGGGGCTTATATATGCTGTTTTTCCCACACTTATCTGTGATTGGCCATTTTGGAATTGTATCAGCTTCACAAAACCTGCTTTGTCATGCTCCTCTTTCTATTCATTCCTATATATTTGCTATTATTGCATTTCTAAGTGCAACTGTCATGGCTTAGTGGTTCAGTGCCTTGACTATGGTGCATGGTATCCTGGGTTCAAACCTGGCCACTGCTTTTTATATTTTATGACTGTCTACACAGGCTAGGAGGTGTGTCTGTGTAAAGGCAGTTTTGTTACAGCTTGCTCAACGTTGCCCGTCAGTTAGCTTGTTGGCGCGGTGCGCATCTCCACGCAAATGGGTTACGCTGGTTTACGCGTCATTTGGCTGTCAGCATGCATATTACGCTCAGCTCAGCTAGGGGCACACAGTTTCAGCGTGTTAAACCACTGCTCACCTACGGGCACTCATTTTACACCTGTTAAACCACTGCTCACCTACGGGCACTCATTTTGCACCTGTTAAACCACTGCTCACCTACGGGCACTCATTTTACACCTGTTAAACCACTGCTCACCTATGGGCAGATGCACTCACCTTGTTAAACTGTAACTAAGCTATAGGCACATCTGGCATTTTTTATTATTTTGTTATCTCACATTACTTCAAAATAAATGGCCCATTTCATTACATTTTGCATAAAATATAATTTTATATGTGGACATATATGTCAGGGACTTGTTTCGTGCTTATTTCACTAAAAATGAAAATTGGTGTTGGGGGGGGCTCGAACCATGACTGCCTGCTCTTCAGCCGACGTCTCTACCGCTACGCTATTGCTTCTTGGCTTATGCTGCATATGTAGTTCTTATATGCTTTTCCACTGACTGCTAACTGTGACTAAGCTACGGGCACGCCCGCGCAAACGAGCTCACTCACGGGCAAACATCTTTACAATTTAAAAAAAATATATAACATGTTCATTTATATATTTTATGTTCATAGTCTGTGGGGGCATGTGTTGTGTTGTGTTTATTCACATTTACACGGACTCTGTCATGGAGGTTTACTTTCGGGACTTTTACTCTTCTGGGGGCGTGTCCGTTTGCAGGGCTCGGCCTAGGGACATGCCCCCTACTGTCTTCCACGGACCGTGTAAGCCTTAGGTGTGATTCAGCATGCCCTCATGCATATGCATGACATGCTGACGTCACACCGTTTAACTGCAGCCTCCGTGTAAGCCTTGTAACTCTTACACGGAGGCTTCGTGAATCCTGCCCAATAACTTTTACAACCTGTGCATGATCTGAACAATGATACACAATAACTTTTACAACCTGTGCATGATCTGAACAATGATACACAATAACTTTTACAACCTGTGCATGATCTGAAGAGTGATATACGCAATAACTTTTGCAACCTGTACATGATCTGAACAATGATACACACAACTTTTACAACCTATGCGTGATCTGAACAGTGATATACACAATAACATTTACAACCTGTGCATGATCTGAACAATGATACACAATAACATTTACAACCTGTGCATGATCTGAACAATGATACACAATAGCTTTTACAACATGTGCATGATCTGAACAGTGATATACGCAATAACTTTTGCAACCTGTGCATGATCTGAACAATGATACACACAACTTTTACAACCTATGCGTGATCTGAACAGTGATATACACAATAACATTTACAGCCTGTGCATGATCTGAACAATGATACACAATAGCTTTTACAACCTGTGCATGATCTAAACAATGATACACAATAACTTTTACAACCTGTGCATGATCTGAACAATGATACACACAACTTTTACAACTTATGCGTGATCTGAACAGTGATACACAATAACTTTTACAACCTGTGCATGATCGGAACAATGATACACAATAACTTTTACAACCTGTGCATGATCTGAACAATGATACACAATAACTTTTACAACCTGTGCATGATCTGAACAATGATACACAATAACTTTTACAACCTGTGCATGATCTGAACAATGATACACAATAACTTTTACAACCTGTGCATGATCTGAACAATGATACACAATAGCTTTTACAACCTGTGCATGATCTGAACAATGATACACACAATAATGTTTACAAGCTGTGCAAGATCTGAACAATGATACACAATAACTTTTACAACCTGTGCATGATCTGAACAATGATACACACAATAATGTTTACAACCTGTGCATGATCTGAACAATGATACACAATAACTTTTACAACCTGTGCATGATCTGAACAATGATACACAATAACTTTTGCAACCTGTGCATGATCTGAACAATGATACACGCAATAACTTTTACAAGCTGTGCATGATCTGAACAATGATACACATAACGTTTACAACCTATGCATGATCTGAACAATGATACACGCAATAACTTTTACAAGCTGTGCATGATCTGAACAATGATACACAATAGCTTTTACAACCTGTGCATGATCTGAACAATGATACACACAATAATGTTTACAAGCTGTGCAAGATCTGAACAATGATACACAATAACTTTTACAACCTGTGCATGATCTGAACAATGATACACATGATCTGAACAATGATACACACAATAATGTTTACAACCTGTGCATGATCTGAACAATGATACACAATAACTTTTACAACCTGTGCATGATCTGAACAGTGATAAACGCAATAACTTTTGCAACCTGTGCATGATCTGAACAGTGATATACGCAATAACTTTTACAACCTGTATATGATCTGAACAATGATACACATAACGTTTACAACCTATGCATGATCTGAACAATGATACATGCAATAACTTTTACAACCTGTGTATGATCTGAACAATGATACACACAATAACGTTTACAACCTCTGCATGATCTGAACAATGATACACAATAATGTTTACAACCTGTGCATGCTCTGAACAATGATACACACTATAACTTTTACAACCTGTGCATGATCTGAACAATGATACACACAATAACGTTTATAACCTGTGCATGATCTAAACAATGATACACAATAACTTTTACAACCTGTGCATGATCTGAACAATGATACACAATAACATTTACAACCTGTGCATGATCTGAACAATGATACACAATAACTTTTACAACCTGTGCATGATCTGAACAATGATACACACAATAACTTTTACAACCTGTGCATGATCTAAACAATGATACACAATAACTTTTACAACCTGTGCGTGATCTGAACAATGATACACACAACTTTTACAACCTGTGCATGATCTGAACAATGATACACAATAACTTTTACAACCTGTGCATGATCTGAACAATGATACACAATAACATTTACAACCTGTGCATGATCTGAACAATGATACACAATAACTTTTACAACCTGTGCATGATCTGAACAATGATACACAATAACCTTTGCAACCTGTGCATGATCTGAACAATGATACACACAATAACTTTTACAACCTGTGCATGATCTGAACAATGATACACAATAACTTTTACAACCTGTGCATGATCTGAACAGTGATACACAATAACATTTACAACCTGTGTATGATCTGAACAATGATACACAATAACTTTTACAACCTGTGCATGATCTGAACAATGATACACACAATAACTTTTACAACCTGTGCATGATCTAAACAATGATATACACAACTTTTAAAACCTATGCGTGATGTGAACAGTAATATACACAATAACATTTACAACCTGTGCATGATCTGAACAATGATACACACAACTTTTACAACCTGTCCATGATCTGAACAATGATACACACAATAACGTTTACAACCTGTGCATGATCTGAACAATGATACAGACAACTTTTACAACCTATGCATGATCTGAACAGTGATATACACCGTAACATTTACAACCTGTGCATGATCTGAACAATGATACACAATAACATTTACAACCTGTGCATGATCTGAACAATGATACACAATAACTTTTACAACCTGTGCATGATCTGAACAATGATACACACAACTTTTACAACCTATGCGTGATCTGAGCAGTGATACACAATACCTTTTACAACCTGTGCATGATCTGAACAATGATACACAATAACTTTTACAACCTGTGCATGATCTGAACAATGATACACAATACCTTTTACAACCTGTGCATGATCTGAACAATGATACACAATAACTTTTACAACCTGTGCATGATCTGAACAATGATACACAATAACTTTTACAACCTGTGCATGATCTGAACAATGATACACAATAACTTTCACAACCTGTGCATGATCTGAACAGTGATATACGCAATAACTTTTGCAACTTGTGCATGATCTGAACAATGATACACACAACTTTTACAACCTATGCGTAATCTGAACAGTGATATACACCATAGCATTTACAACCTGTGCATGATCTGAACAATGATACACAATAACATTTACAACCTGTGCATGATCTGAACAATGATACACAATAACTTTTACAACCTGTGCATGATCTGAACAATGATACACAATAACGTTTACAACCTGTGCATGATCTGAACAATGATACACACAACTTTTACAACCTATGCATGATCTGAACAATGATACACAATAACTTTTCCAACCTGTGCATGATCTGAACAATGATACATGCAATAACGTTTACAACCTGTGCATGATCTGAACAATGATACACAATAACTTTACAACCTGTGCATGATCTGAACAATGATACCCAATAACTTTTACAACCTGTGCATGATCTGAACAGTGATATACGCAATAACTTTTACAACCTGTGCATAATCTGAACAATGATACACAATAACTTTTACAACCTGTACATGATCTGAACAGGGATATACACAATAACTTTTGCAACCTGTGCATGATCTGAACAATGATACATGCAATAACTTTTGCAACCTGTGCATTATCTGAACAATGATACACAATAACTTTTGCAACCTGCACATGATCTGAACAATGATTCACAATAACTTTTACAACCTGTGCATGATCTGAACAATGATACACAATAACTTTTACAACCTGTGCATGATCTGAACAGTGATATACGCAATAACATTTGCAACCTGTGCATGATCTGAACAATGATATACACAATAACGTTTACAACCTGTGCATGATCTGAACAGTGATATACGCAATAACATTTGCAACCTGTGCATGATCTGAACAATGATACACACAATAATGTTTACTCCTTGTAGATTATTTGGAAACTAGAGGCAGACCATGTTTCCACATCATACAGACTGGCATTAACTTCAGCCCTGAGCACGACTGGTAACAAACTATCAGAGAAGCCCAGCAAAATCATCTTTATACAGGGCAATGATATTGTTATAACCTGTAGAAGACTTACTTAGGAATAGTGAGAACATAAGAGTTGGGCCTAAGAATGAATATCCAGAAGTGATGGGTTGAGACCACCATCTACATCCAATAATGTACATTAAGTAGGGCTCCCAGCCTACAACAAGCTGATATTATTTAAAGTGTCAGGGGTGTGGGGATACAAGGGGCTTGACTCTCCTTGCAGAAATGTTGTTTTTCTGTAGTTTCATTAGGTTCAAGGGTATTTGATGTATAATGGGTTTGATGGAATCCTTTAGTTGTGATTGCTTGGGTTTTGATATATTGATTCTTGATGTACAATGACATTGATGTTACAGTATTAGACCCTTTATATATAAAACCTAGTAAATAAATCCAGCATAGTATATAATATTCATGTAAAGTTTTTATTCTAATGAATGGTGACCACCAAAGAATAGCAGCAAACTAGTTTCTCCACTAAGCCCATGACTATCAGTACAAAGACATTCAAATCAAAAATATTAAATACTTAAAACTAAAAATACATGATCATAATAGACAAATTAAAACTATTTTCAGTTTTAAAAAAGTAAATATGATGGCTTTTCAGACAGCATATTTCTTCTCATGCATTCCTAATTGTCGCCAAAACATAAGCACTATATAGAAAGTGTTGATTTAAAGCTGAGCATATTATAACTGGGCAAATATTCATTTGGAATACATTTCCTCTATACATTCTCTTCACACTGTATACTGAAAGCTGCAATGAAACCTTGCCAAACCAGCAGTTCAATAGAGAGACCTACTCCAAATTAGATTACATAATATAAAATGATACTGTCTTTCCGACACATTAGTCAGAAAATGTTCTATTAAAATGCATTCAGTCTGGATTCCCACCTCATTCTGTCACATACTCAAACTAAAGAGTTGTATTCTGTCAATTTCTGACAAAACCTGACATTCACTACCTTGTCGGAGATATTACCTGTCTCCATCACATAAAAAATTAATGGTGAGTGATGCACCGAATGCAAAAGCAACTTATTAAATTCAAACAAAATTAAAAATTGTGTGCGCATTTGTATCGACTTACCTAGTGAACAAACTAAAAATATGTATCCCTCCTTGCATCTTATACCCATTAAACTTTGCCAAATTATGCATAGATATTAATTTACTAAAATGTAACCAAAGCATATCACTCCTCCCATTGTTAAATACGTAAACTATTAACTAATTAAAGGATCACTGACCATCCAAATTTCAGCATTAAAAATGTTCTCTGCCCTGGATGAAACAAATTCACCCTATTATTATCCATTTCTTTTCTTTTTCATCTAGACACTTACCCAAGTAAGCATAATTTGAAAACATGCCTGGAACAACCTAATCTATACCTAGAAATGTGAATGTAGATGAGGAGTGCACTAAACAATGTTTAAACAAGGCACTGAAATTTCTTACCTCAAATGACATGCATATGAGTAGAAACCTTTACACAAAGGGGTCATGTAGTTTGGCTAAAGCAGAAGCAAACACTGGCACACTGTGCTAAATAAATCACTCACTCCATGGAACAGGTCACTAAAACTAAGAAAAGCGTGTTGTATTGAGAATATGCCTGCATACATCTGCTACACTCCTTACAACCTTTGATGTGGTACACTGTCTATTTTGGAATCAATGAATTACTCTCCCATCTATAGTTATGCTGTGATAAATTTTTTGCCTTTCTATACCTGAAACACGCATCTCTTGGCCAATATGGATCCTAATGTCTGTGGCTAAATACATTTCAATGTTTCTGTATTCATTTTCTGATGTAAAAGATGCTACTACTGAAAACTATAACAAAACAGGTTGTCCTTTTCTGCAGAGATTCTTATTGGCATGTCTAAAGGTCAGAGCTATTCGTTATTCTTCCCTCCAAATGAGCCCTAGTAATTTAGTAAGGCAAGACCATATCCCCAGTGTAATGAACTAAGTTATTAGATCATTTTTCATAATTCACTTCGATACAAATCCTTCTAACCTTCTGAAACTTAGATTTGGGGATGTTCAGCACAACAGGCATGGGATAACAGACATCTGTTGTCAATGAATGTTTTGAAAATGATTTTCTGTAAACTGATGTGTTCACTGACCCATCCAACAATTTAGTAATTTCAACATCTAAAAAAAAAAAAAAAAATCAGTGCTGAAAAGTTTCAGTCCCAAGGTGAAATTAACATCTGAAACACTGTTATTGATATAATCTTTCATCTTTACCAAATATGATTACTCTCCAGACCTTATTAGCCAACAGTCATCAACGTGTCTGGGCCACGTATTTATTTTATCCAAAGGTTCACATATAGAGGGGCAAAGATGGGTCCCTATTAAGTCAGCGAATGCACTAAATTGTGAACGCTGCTTAATCTAACCTACTTACCCGAAATGGCAAAAATCTCGAAAGTATGGAACAGCGATTTTTTTTCCTAAGGAAAAAATCACTGGGCCATTTTCAGGACTTTGCCATTTCCTCCACTGTGGTGTGACCTCGAAGTTGGTATATTTAAATAGGAGATGTGGGGGGCACAGCCCCCCCCCACTTTAATTTGTGTTTTGTTTTTCTTTTAATGGCTTAGCGACGTTTTCCCTGGGAAAAAAAATCACTGATCTGTTTGTTCAACATTTTGTTTTTGTGGGTAGATTATATAGTGTTCGCAATTTAGTGCGTTCACTTATATATTATAGACCTGCAAAGACTACCCTACTGTTGTGGATTTCAGTTGTAAATTATATTCCTTTTATTCATTTCTGAAGTAAAATATATTATGTGATAAAACTATTTCAGCTAACTGTAAAAAAAAAAAATCCTAAAAATCAAACGTAGTCTAGACAATATTTATGCACTCCAGAATGCTAGTACACAATAAACTAACATCCATTGTACACAAGTATCATTTGCTATTCTGAAGTAATTTCTGTCATCGATTCTACATTATAATTAATAAACTGGATGAAAAATTTAGAGAATTAAGTTGATCATAAATAAACTAGGAAACTAAGCTAAGACAGATAGGGTGATGCAATAAATTCAGAAAACGTGTGCATTTGGATTTATTAAAAGATATGGTAAGAACTGACCATTCTTTGCCTATATTTGGATATAATAGGGCCATTAACTTCCTCATAGAGGAGACTCAGAGGAGTGACATAGCAGTTTTTGATTATAATTGACTACCCTTCAGGATGTACGCCATGCTGATAGATTTGGAGGAGAGATTTATAGCTGTGAAAGTAAAATTGGAAGTTAGATCTATGACAGTTATTTATATTTTCCATCAAGTCAACTTTAGATCAGTTTAGGAATCTGTTGATACTGCCTTTGGGTTTTAGGTAGGTTTACAGATGATGGCAGAGAACTTTAATGTATTACCATCTACTAGAGAGGAACAAGGTGGTTTATGTTATTTTGGAACCCTGAAATTTGCTTTTTCATTAAAGTTATGAATATAATGGGTCTGGTAAATGTAGCACAGTATCAGGTATAAGAATATGTAGTTTCATCCCATGTACCCTCAGTTTTGCATTCCATCCCACTATCCTTTGCTGAAGTTCTTGCTCAGAGTCCGTCTGTAATGCCACATTGTCTGCATGCAGCAACATCATTCATCTGTCTCCTCTAACCTGTTTGTTAATGTAATCCATCACCAGTATGAACAGCAGTGGGTTCAGTGCTGAACCCTGATGCATACCCACTCCTACTGAAAACACCATTCATACTAGAGTCATTGGGTCCTTGTACATACCTGCACTAATTCTATCAATGTTTCTGGGACTTTGAGCCACCGCAGTACTGCCCAAATCAGCTTTCATGAGACCCTGTCATATTCTATCTCCAAATTTATGAATTTTCAGATGGAATCTTTCTTCATCTCTAGCTTCTTCTCAACTATCTCACTGAAAACATCGGGTCCATTTTGCTGCATCCTTTTCTGAAGCTGAACTGCTCATTTCCTGTATTACTTCTCATCATAGGCTATGTCTGGAGCAGTACAGCTTCTGTGAAGTTTTCTTCATTCAAAAGCTGCTGGAAGTACTCCGTCCATCTGCCTTTAAAGTCCTGTGGACTGGTGAGCAGGTTATTGCTGGTATCCCTTATGAAGGGCGTCTGACCATTTTCTTTATCTTTCTGTCTTTGTCTTGCAACCTGATATAGTTTTTGTGTGCCACCTACTAAGTCACGTTCCAGAAGTTGGTAGAGTGCCTCTGATGCCTTGTTCTTTGCTAATGAAACTCCTATCTTAGCTTCTTTGTTAGCCAACCAGTATTCCTTCCTAGTCTGGTTTGTCTTTTCTTGCACTCCTCCTTTCTTTTGATGACTTCCTGGACTTCTGCATTCCATCACCAGCTTTCCTCCTGTACCTTATTTCCATACTTGGCTCGGCCCATATCTGTTCTGTAATCCTCACACATGCTGTTTTGAGGTGCTGCCATTCTTCTTCTTCACCTCCACCTACCTGCTCCTCTTCTTGGGGTGTTAAAGCCCTGAGTAATCCTTTGAAGTGTTGTAGTTTCTCTGAAGTTAACTTTTAGGTCTTCAGCCTGGTCTGACCATGGCTTGCAACTGATTGTGCCAACCAGTAGCTTATGTTTTGGCCCAACTGCAAAGTCATCCCCAGTGAAACAATCACTGCTTCTACCCCAGTACCCTTTCATTTGGTAACATTAGTCAACATGACTGAATCACCTAAAGCCATATTTTACACTGCTAAGCGGCTAGTCTTGCCATGGCATGTAGTCTGTGATCTGTGTTCTCCTATCTTGAGGATACTGTGCACCACAGAAGATGCCCAAAGTGGTTGGTCTATACAACTCTTTCCCCTATAGGGCACCATGTAGAATCTGTGCTGCTGCCCACAGTTCCATTCATTGGTGAGTTTCAGATGGAAACACTAACACTCAGCATGTTTTTTGGAGGTAGGAGGAACCCCACAGTGGCACAGAGAGAACATTTAAACTCCAAACAGGCATTGGCCAGAGGTCAGAATTGAATCTTGTACCTTGTGCATGAGAAGCGACAACCTTAACCATTATACCAACCAGCCTTTTTGGATTATTTAAAATGGAAAGAAATTTTGAGATGGGAACTCCAGAAATGTTTCTTAGAGCATCCCTCTTAAGATACAAGAATTTATAGCTGCATGATTAAGACAAGTGAAGTAAGATAGAGTAGCTACATGTCTTAGGTTCCCAACTGGGAGAATGATGGCAGAAAGAGAAGAGACAAGTAACTATATTACATATTTTTTCAAGGCTAGTATGCTTAGTTTCATATGGATAAAGAAGGATCAAAGAAACGTTTTTGAACTTGGATAAATTTATGAAGAATATTTAGTGCCCTCATTGTAAGATAAAGCAGTCAGTTTAGAGGAACTTCAGCAGGTGATTTTGAAACTTCCTAAAGGTAAAACCTCAGGTTCAGATGGGCTGACATTGGAATTATATTCACAAAGGAGGGAGGGATAACTGCCACCTTATTGGCTGATGTCATTCAGGTGCTTTATACTCAGCTGCTGCATACCTCATGGAAAGGAGGGAGGTATCAGTCATACAGAATAACTGCCAAGTTCTTAAAAAGCAATTTCAGATTAGAATCGGAATTACAAAATTATGATCACCTTGTCGGTCTAGACTGACACTGGTGATGGCAAACTGCTATAAAATATAGCAACCAGTTGTTACAGTTTATACCATTCCTGCATGGAGCAATAAAGTGCTCAAATTTTAGTTAAACAAAGTTTTTGTCTTTTGTTTTTACTTTTAAACTCTAGCAAACTACTTACTACAGTGTATACACTGGTCATGTGCAGGAACCAAAAGATGGTGCAATATAATCCCACCCATGAGAGATCACTGCAGAACCCCCCACAAAATATAGCTGGCATATGGTACTACCATGTCCACATTACATGAATAGATGCACAATAGCACACAAACACATACACAAAATTTTCTAAGCTATGCTTGAAAAACCGGTAAGAAGCAAGAATAGCCCAAAATACACAGCAGGATAAAAACGGCGTAATGCTATCTACTTTCAATACCACTCAGAGCAACGTTGCCTAACATCCACTTCCCAGTTGTGGAGATCTTTAAGAACATTGGTCCTCAGGTCATAATGGTGCTTGCACTGTTGTTCTGTCCTAGTGAAGCCAATGGCTGCAGTGAGCACTTCAGCCAGATCATAACAGGCACCATCATAAGGACCCAAAAGGCACTTAATGTACTGGTGTTGTATACAGGTACACTCACACTGCATTACACATGTGCAGATCTGAGACACTATACTGACTAGCTGGCCAACAACATTAGGGTGAATAGTAGCATATTATGGATCTATAGGCAGTTCTGAGGAGGTCCTTAGGATGTACACCCATGCACTGTATTCACACTACCAAAGCTTAGTAATAGGAATGCGTGTACCAGTATGTGTATATTGTACACTGGCAACAAAATGGCCCAGGATATCTGGACAACCTATCTCTGTACATTCCTGTCAGTATATGTGGTGAGGGTATGGCCTGTATAACCTACGTGGTAGACTCTGGGAGTGAGTATAGCAGTCCTATAGACTCTGGGAGTAAGTATAGCAGTCCTATGCCAACACATGCATCCCTCACTCACTGTAATAATTTAGGACACCACCACCAGTGTTTACTAAGGTGTTCCTTAATGTTGGCACCATGAATAATTGTTGTACCATATATATTCTTAACAATCTGAATGAGTTGTTCATAGGTGATTAGTAGGGTAATGGCACCAGAGCCCATACAAGCCTAGCCAATAATACTCAGGATATGACAATATGATATCTTAATTCCACAGATATGGGATGGGGTAGTATCAGGGGAGTAGATCTTTGGGTGCTGGAGCCCTAATGGGCAGTACCCATAGGAGTGAATTTACAGTTCTCTATCAATTTATCCAAATTCTTTTTAAAGAGAGTGAGGGACAGGCTTTGTTTTACAAAGTTGGGAAGTTTATTCCATAGACAAGGTAGCCTTTGGCATATGAATCTGTCTCTCCAGCAAGTTCTTTTATAGTCACAAATAAGTTTCAGGTCCATGGAAAGCATAACCCTCATATAATTTGTCTTGCAAATATGTAACATTTTCAACATGGTTGGATCAGAGAATACCTTGTTAGTCAGGTATAAGTCACCTGTCAATATTTATTTTATTTATTTTATTTTACATTTTATTTTACATTTGTTGACCGGGCTAGTCCAACTGGATATATGTCCATTTTCAGCAGAGGCCCGGGGAGAAAAGCTCCACATGCAAGCATTTGTAATAACAGGTAAAACATTACACATGGTTATAATATATATATCAAAAATCATTAGATATTAAGTAAAAAGCAGAAGTTGAGAAGTAGAGAGTGTATTTTGTTAAGTGTTTCTTAAAGCTAGAGAAAGGAAAAAAAGAAAAAAAATTTGCTAGTACCTAGATACCTGAGGAAAGGTAGTTATTTACAGCAGAAAAGTTGAGAGTACCTAGATACCCAAGGTAATCTAGTCAGGGTTGCTACAGGGGCAGAGCCAGTGGGTTTTGAGGTGTGTTTTGAGTTGGGATTTGAAGCAGGGAAGAGAGGAAATTGCTGTGAGATTGTGAGGAAGAGTGTTCCAGGTTTTTCCTACTGTGTTGGAGAACAAGGATTTGCCAGCTGAGTTATTGGGTTTACTAGTCGATATAAGTAGTTTGTCAGAGGAGCGAAGGCTTTTAAGATTGCAGTATGGAGTGATAAGTGAAGTGAGAATGGGGGTGTTTATGGGTTTGTAAAGGATTTTGTGGGCTAAGGAGATCTGGTGAAATAGAATTTGGTTTTGTAGTTCGAGCCATCGTAGTTGCCTTAAGTTTTGGCAGTGATGAGTTCTAAAAGTAGAATTAGTGGCAAATCTGGCAATATTGTTGTAGGCAGCAGACAGTTTGCTGAGGTTAGCTTTGGACACTGAAGTGTAGATGGGAGAGGCGTACAGGAGAGTGGAGATAAGATGGGTCTGAGCAATGGAAGTTCTGGCATGTGGAGTAAGGAATGGTTTAATTCTATAGAGGGAGCCTAGTTTTATGTTAACTAATTTTATAGTATTGCTGATGTGTGTGTCAAAGGTCAGATTGTTGTCTATTTCAACTCCGAGGAGTTTGGTAGTTGGATCTGGTGATATGTTTGTGCCATTATTTGATGTGATTATATAAAATAGAGTAAAGGGAGAGAGCCTTTAGCTGTTCTGCATAGGACATGTCTTATGCTTTATATTTTTTATTGAAAAACCTCTGGGGCCACTTCAATTGGTCTAAGTGCTTGATTAGGTACATCCAGAAGGGAGAATTTTACTCGAGTATGGGTCCAATGAGGGCCGAGTACAATGGTATTATGAATTATTTTGATCTTAATGCTATGCCTTTACTTTAAGTTGACCCACACCGAAGGATTTCATCACTACAGTAGCCACCTGGCGGTCAACATTTAGGGTGCTAGCTATATGTGTTCCTAAGTCTCTCACCACTGGGTCTATTTTTAGGGGTATACTATCAATATTAGAATTTGTAGGGATATCTGATTTACTGAATGGTATGATTACACATTTTTAGCATTTACTCTCAGACCAAGGATTTGCCACCAGTTGTTTTTCATTTTTAAGCCTGTTTGTAGGATGTCAACATCATTTGGAGATTCAATGATTGCGCTCAGCTTACATTCATCAGTGTACATGGTGAGCAAAAGGCCCCCAGCATTGCCCTTCACTTCAAAGTAGTATATAACAAACAGGAGGGGTCCCAATACCGAGCCCTGTGGGACACCACTAGTATCAGGTTTCTTATCAGAATTGGATTCACCTATCCAGGCAACATTTGTCCTGTCAGTGAGCCAGTTTCCTATCCATCTGATGATGTAGGGTATATATGCCTAACTCAGTAAGTTTATCTATGATCCCTGAGTGGGGGATTGTGTCAAAAGCTTTTGTCAAATCTAATTAAGTGATGTGTACCATTTTACCCTCATCTATGGCCCTGGTGACTTATTCAAAGAAGTCCACCATGGTTTGAAGTTAGTAATGTTTTAGAATTGTAAATATGTTATTTATCTTTATTTCATGTAATGTTTAAGACATCTTATTTGAAATAATAAAAAAAAAATATTTAGTGAAAAAAGAAGTCCACCAGACTGAGCAGGAAAGACCTCCCTCTGACAAAGTCAAATTGGGTCTGGTCCAGTGTTTGGAGATTTCCTGTGTCATTATTAATCAGGTCAATGATAATTCTCTACATGGCCTTGCAGATAACACTGGTCAAGCTTATGGGTCTATGGTTCCCTAGGTCAGCTAATGGGTGTCCCTTCTGCAGAGGGATGACTGTTGTAGTCCTCTATTCTTCTGGGTAAAGGCTTGTCCAGAGGCTGTGGTTAAAGAGGGTTTCTAGTAGCCCTGACAGATTCTGTTTTAAGCTATTTAAACAGCATCCTGGAATGTTATCAGGACCCATGGAGGCTGTGATTTTGGCTTTAGTGAGCACATTAAGGACCTGTTCCTTTGTAATGACTGGTAGGGGGACGGTTGCTGGTATTTCTTTGGGTGTTGCAGGAGGTGACTGTGGGGGGGGGTGGTTGAACTGGTCGGCCAGCAAGTTTGCTATAGTTTCAGGATGCATGTAAGTGCTGTCATTCATGATTAAGTTTACACATTACTGAGCGTTTCTCCTGAAGTTACGAATATAATTAAAAAAGGCCTTATGGATATCTTTCACCTGGGAGGCCATCTTTGACTCTTAGTTTGCTTTGGCAGATTTTACTAGCTCTCTAATTTGTTTGTATAGACTGGTGCGTGTCTTTTTGCAGTGTTTTGTCTGTTCCTTCTCAGCTTTGCAGAGAATTTTCTTTTTCCTTTTGTTGAATACCGTATTTACACTAAGGGTCCACTAGGGTGGTTTATTTTTGCTGTAATCATAGATTTGACTCTGACAAGTACTGCCTCCTCTATGCAGCTAAGAATGTGGTTGCTGAGTGCTTTTGTGTACAGCTCAGAGTAGGCCTCAGTGTCATCTGGGTTTGGAGAGGCTTGGAAGTTTAATAAGCTGTCATTTAGTTTGAGGTAATTGGCCTTAGCAAAGTTCTTAACAGGTCTGGAATTTGATGGGGGTTCTAGGTTAGTTTTGCAATGTCTGCCAAGTATTTGCTGTATTTATTCCCATATTTTTCTCTCCAGTTTTCATATGACATACCCCCAATAACTATACCTTTAAATATAGAAAAGTGTAACTATTACTCTGTCTGCAGCCATTATCCTGTCAATCACAGCAGTATGCAGTCTCCCTCTCTCTCTGTCATGTGCTCATAGGTACCTACATGTCTGGAGGGTGAGGTGGATAGCAAAGGCTGAACAATTTCAGCCCTGCTGAAAATGTCTTGCTACAGGCACTCATGATGGTGCTTGTTGGAAAGTTGGTGGTGAAGAGCTTTATGGGGGTCAGCAGACAGTGGTCCATGATATACATGCCATAAGGCCTCAATCCCACATTATAACAGTCAGAAGTGTGTTGCCAACATGCTTTACTATGTGAAACAGTTGAGAGATTGGCCCCTGGGGGTGGAGGTGAGCAGGCTGACAGGGTCAGAAGAGTTTTTGGCATCTTTTGAGGAGAGCAGTGGTTCTGGGATTATCTCTGGAGGAGTGGATACTGGCTTGAAGATGGAGCCTTCCCCATGCATCTTGAAAAATGATACACAATATTAGCATTGCATTCAGCAGAATTCTGCACAGCAGCAGTGCAGAGAGAGAGACTATAGACTACCTATGCTTTGCTATAGGAACGTCAGGTATACAGCAATGTCCAGATGGCAACAAAGGTAGGTTAAGACTTTACACCCCATCTTGCAAAAACACAATGTGCACGCCACAGAGGCACAGTTTAATATATATACCTATGCTAATGCCAGTTTATTTTTTGTTGGGTATTCACAGGGCTGTAACATCTGTAGAAGTTGGGGAAGGTGTCACAAGCCAACAGAGTGACCACATGTCATGGTCACATACAGGTCTGGACTAGATGGTGGCATTTTGTCAATACTGCTATACACGGCACCCATCACTGTCTGGAAGATGTCTGTATAGTTTTATCACATTCTTGTCAGATGATTGATAGTGCTGATGTGTCTTCCCCCATTGGCTGTGCAGATAGTCTAACTGTAACAGTATCCTGGTGTTGCCCCACCTGTCTCCTCAGCGCCATATTATATACCACAAAACATACCAAGAACATCCTATAAGTTGTAGCCTCCAGGCCTATCAAAGCAGCAGAAGCAGGCCAAACATATGATGTAATATTGCAAAGTCTGTGCATGGCCAGTGTTCTACTGGAGCTGGGACATGGCCTGGCAGTTCCATACACATGTCATAAGCCATGCCTCCAACAGGTATCAGGCATCGCCAGCAACACAGTCTCAGCAAGTGGGAGCTTAATACACTTAAACACCATATAAATGCAGTGTCGTACACTGCACGAGGTGACAGTTGAAGGAAGATAGTTTAGTAAAGACTGGATGGATATTTTTGTGGCTAGAATTCCAACAACTAATAGCGAGAGTTGAATTTCTCAAACTTTCAGAATCATCTAGGCAGGAAAGAATTATGGTTAAAACCACTGAAAGACTAGAATGAGTTGGAGATCAATTACAGGTAAGCTTCAGAATTCCTATGCCTTTAAGTATGGCAAATTTGAACAAGAGGAAAATTAGTAACATGCTTCATGGAATTATTTGGTGAGAATTGGAAATAGCTAAAAACTGATGAGTTTCTTCTTCAGGCTCTTTTGAATTAGTGTTCAGGGCTGTGTTGTTGTCAGATAAGGTTATTCCGGTCCACTTTCTCATCTCAAAATACCGAAATCTCGAATTTCAGTATTTTGAGACTAGAATGTCAAAAGTGCAGTTATTCAAAACTGCACTATGTCGAATCTCAGTTTCCCTGAAATCATGTTAGGTTTGCTGTGGTGTGTAATTGAGCATGTTATGTCTCTTTAAGAGTTGTGTGGTATGGTGGCTGATGTTCGTTTATGTGCAGAGATTCAGGTAGGTGTTCAGGTAGGTGTTCAGTTTCTAAGGGTTTTGGTAGAAATTTATTAATGTTTAATTGTTGTGGGGAGTTGTAGATGTAGGCTGGGGTAGGTGAGAGTGTATGTGTGTGAGTGCTGAATGTAATGATTTTTGTACATGTGTAGTGTGTGTGTTAATAGTGAGTGCAAATATGACCACCTGCAATGGGAGTGTAGGGTGAGTAAGGGAAGGTTTGTGTTTCTTTTTTTCTAGTCAGTGTGACCTCGGAGTTGATATATATAAGTAGCAGGGTGTAGTGGGTGGAGAAGGGCTTACCCCCCTTCAAAAATGTATTGTGGTGTTGTTTTTATTTATTTACTGTTTATGGTGGCCACAGTGGTGCAGCGGTTAGCGTTGTCACCTCACAGCATTGTCTCCCTTTACTTAGCCCTCAGTAGGCCAGTCATTGAAAATAATGCCCCCTTTGGCATGTATCCCTTGAGATACATGCAATAACTGGAATGTCACAGCGATACTTTACTAAAATGACACATGAACAGACAAAGCCCTGTCACTATAGTCAGTATCCTACAGACTGCTAAGAGGTGACCAGTGTCTGGCATACAAGGCATCCTCTGACCCAGAACTGATGGATTTACTGCATATCAACAAGTCATATGGTATCAGAAATACTCGGCCTAGGGATGTAAACCTCTTCTGCAACATCTAGAGAATAGTTTGGAGGGACAAGTATAGCTCATAGAGGATACAGCTGCTCTGGAACAGACTCCCCATCCACATAAAACAAATTTCAACCTTGTCCATATTCACACACAAGTTGGTTCCATGGATGGGAAACAGAAAACTTACCACAGGACAGACCCCATACTATTAATAGACAGAGGCAGCTCCTAAATGCTTTGTCCCATGCACGGGTCCCCTCAAATTATATATGGTATGATCCCAGTCATTCTCATTAGGGACAATATATAATTATCGACCATGAGATGGGTAAGGCCACTCTCTAACTAAAATGGGATAGATTAATTCAAGCACAAAAACGTAAAGTGGCTAGGCTTAAAATGGCTCAAAATGGCGGGTCTAGATCAAAACTTCGAAGAAGTAAAATATTGAACGTTAAAACATCGAACCCACAACATCAAATGATGAAAATAGCGAAGCCCCAGATCATCAAAATCTTACCTAGGGCAAGATTTCGGTGGGCCATTCCATGGCTTCACTATTTCCTGCACTGTGGTGCGAGAGTTACGGACCTTAGGGTTAGGGTGCGAGTTAAGGTAAGTGGATAGTTAGTAATGCATGTATAGTCTAGGGTTGGGTTTTGTTAACTGTATGTGTGTGTATTAATTGCTTTGTTTGTGTATAGTTTCATAGGGTATGTGTGCGATAGTTATGGACCTTAGGGTTAGGGTGCGGGTTAAGGTAAGTGAATAGTTAGTAATGTATGTATGGTTTAGTGTGGGGTTGGGTTTTGTTAACTGTATGTGTGTGGTTTATTTATTTTGGTGTGCTTGTGTTGTGTGTATTCCCTGGGAAAAAATTTCCTATTCTGAGCGTTCAATGTTATCAATATTCAAAATTCCAGATTCGAACATATGGTGTTTGATATTTTGGAATTTCAAATATATGATATAGACCCCAAAATGGCAGCTAGCTTTGTACTTACCTATGAACCTATGTGGGGGCCTTTAGTGATACATGTGCACAATTTAGGGAATCCTGTCTCTCACAGAGCGAGATGGCATTGCAAGAGTTAGTAAACTGAGAATGTTAATAAGCCCAATTATTTTAAATGTTAATGACAAATAAATGTTTACAAAAAGTTAAAAACACAAAGTTACAGAGTACTGATACCAGAAGATATGCAAGCTATAGGTCCCCCTTTATGACTCTGGAAACCCATAACTCATATTTCAACTTAGTGAAGACACTGATCATTCAACCCATTAACATATTAATAGTGCTCTCTCACTTCTGTCATGTGCTAGGAAGCCATATATGAACCTACACATAAAGAACTATCATGTTCTAGAATTTGGTGAATGTTCTAGAGACGGAAGACTATAAAACACTCAAAGTGTCCCATGATGGACTCTGAAAGGAACCTACAGCTAGAACAGAAAGAGCTTTACAGAAAATGAGCATGAAAGACGTGAGAAAGCCACATATTCCTACTAATTCTCTATATGGGAGACGTTACTGATTGTGTATATAGGAGACATGTCAAGCAAGGCCCATATAATATACTGATATCTTTTAAAGGAACATATTAGCACCTGATTGGTGAAACACAGGTGCTACTACAAGTACACTCATCTGCAATTTCAGGTGTACTTTAAGAGGCAGGCACACAATGATGCACAGTATCTCTTACATGCAACTATGAATTGTGTCTTTTCACCTCCTGTATGTTTTCATTTCATTAGGGCATCATTTCCCTATATCCATTTTAGTTTGTATGTCATTATGTGGTCATCTGCATAATATTGTGGATGGCAGTTCTCACCATACTCAGAAAAAGGAGACAAATGTGCAAAGTATAAAATTATTAAAACACTTCAAAAATGTGTATAAGAGTTACAACAAAACTGACCGGACACAGTACAAATAGCACTATAACAGACAGGAAAACAGAGATGGTAATATCTGGCACATGTGCACAATTTCTCAAAGATATTAAAGAAGACAGGAGTGGTATAAGGCATGAACACATCAGTAACTCATCAGTATACAATATAAATTTGGCTATAAGCAACATTTGGCCAAAAGGGACAATACAGATAATGAGCATTGAACGTTGAATGGTAATAGGCTAATTTTTAGCATTAATGCCAAATGTTTATAAAAAGTTAAGAGCACTATCAAAGCTACTGAATGCTGGTACCAAAATATATGAAAGCTATGGGTCCCCTTTTATGAGCCCCAGTTACCCATAACTCATATTTAAACTTACCGGAGACACTCACTTTTCAACCCAATACCAAATTCATGGGTGACTTTAAATACCCCAGTAAAAAATGGAAATCATACATGACCCCGTATATGCAAGGAAAGAGATTCCTCAACTTTCTAAACACAAACACCCTGAACCAGATTCGACCACATGCCCACTACGAGACCAAAGGTACTGGACCTGGTTCTTACAAACAGGAGGATGCTGCACTCCCCACCAAGTGTAATGTCTTCTCTGGTAAGATAAGGTCAGACTATAAATCTGCCTCTTTTGAAATACAAATAAACCCATAACCCCAGCTAATCCTGAAGCAATTTTATTAAGTGATAACCTGGCAAAGTTTCAATCCCCATCCAAAGCCTGAGAACACAGCTGCCTGTGTGGAATTGTTCACAGAAACACTGTACAATCACGTTAATGGATGCATAGAAACAAATGTGCCTACCAGAAATAAGCTCAGAAGAAAAACAAAAAACACCATTATGGAATCCACACAGACTATACAACAAAAGGAAGAAAGGCATGACAAAAGTTAGGAAATGAAACACCCAGCAGAAAAAAAAACTCTCTTATCAATCTAAAACTCAGAGGAGAAATCAAGTCTACCAGAAAATGTTTGAGGAAAGAGCAGCCTCTCAGGTCAAGAACAACCATAAGCCTTTCTTTACCTATGTCTACAACCTCAATGGCATTGCACAACAATGTGCAGAGCTAATTGTAAATGGAGCCAGAAGATAAAGCAAATCTACTGGACTATAAATTCAGCTCCAGTTTTGCTCCCCTCTACCCACTGGCCAAACCTCACAAAATACAATCAAACATAGCCCCCCCAACCATCATTAGGGAGTGCAGGTCTTAAATGCACTGTCCAAAACCATAAACACCACATCTCCAGAATGAACCCTAAATAGCATGAAACATGACCTGCCAGGACCACTGGAGTCACTATTTAACCATAGTCTCTGGTTAGACTTTGTGCTACATGAATGGACGACTGCAATAGTCACCCCTCTGCACAAGGGTGGATCATCTATGGACCCCACAAACTACAGATCTATACATCTGACTAGTCCCTTATGCAAACCCATGGAAAGAACTATGGAAATGGTTAATAATGACATAGGAAACCTTGGGAGACATGATCCAATCCACTTTGGTTTTGTCAAGGGCAGATCTTGCTTGTTCGACTTGGTGGACCTCAAGGAGGTCACCAAGACAATGGACAAGGGCAACAGTGCATACTGCTTAATGTGACCTGGTCAAGGTATTTGATACAAGTCCCCACTCAAACATTGTAAACAAACTCAAGGAATTAGGCATAAACCCCCTGTTACATGCAGGCTAGCCAGCAGGAAGTCAGATAGGACCCAGAAATTTAAGATAGGGGAGTTCACCTCCTTGAAGAGGAAGGCCACTAGCGAAGTTCCTCAGGATTCTGTTCTAGCTCTCCTCCTTTTCAGCATCTATTTCTCAGAAGTCAAGGCCGGGTCTATATTAGATCATCGAAATGGCTCATTATCGAATGCCGTAATGTCGAACTGCAAAACTCGAATCCTAACAATATCGAAACATCAAAACAGTAAATTTTTTCCCAGGGAAAAAATTAGCTGTTCCGAGAAACAAACACACACACACACACACACACACACACACACACACACACACACACACACACACACACACACACACACACACACACACACACACACACACACACACACACCACAAGCACACAAAAAAGCAGCAATCCACACACATACACTTAAAAGCTACATCTAACCCTACACTGCACTGCACATATACTACTATCTATCCACTTACCTTAACCCAGACCCTAAACCTAAGGTCTGTCGCTATCGCACACTCACCTCACCCACGCCCTAACCCTAACTCACTTAACCTGCCCCTAACCCCAAATTCTCACTATCACACACTCACTTCATCCACACCCTAACCCTAACTCACTTAACCTGCCCCTAACCCTAACATCCATCACAGTCGCACACTTACCTGACCCGTGGCCCTAACCCTAACTCACCCAACCTGCACCCTAACCCGAATGACTGAACAATCACACACTTACCTTAACCCAACCGGTAACTTTCCACCGCATTGCTGAAAACAGCGAAGCCACAACAACGGCCAACCAAATTCGTTCCCTAGGAAAGAATTTGGTTTTGTGCAGCTTCACTGTTTTCAGCATTTAAGATATTTGGTTCAATATTAGATCATTCAAAATTCAGCTATTTTGATGATCTAATATAGACCCATCAAGGCCAACATCAAGGCTTCTGGCTGACAAAGTTTTCAGATGATTGCAAACTAGGATCATAGAATTCCCACATGACACCAATATCCTCCAGGAATGGCTAACAAACAAATAACTGTTGCCAGAGCCATGGTTTAAAACTCAGTGCCAAGAAATGCATAATAGTATCTTTTGGGAAGTTGGCTACCCCAGGAAATACCTCATTGATAACACACCCCTAAGGGCAGACCCAGTAGTCAGGGATTTGGGGATGTATGAAGACAGTAACTTGGCTTTTGATCAACATGTGTCTAAGTAGTGAGGAAATCATTCTATAGTGTCAATTTATAAGCAAGGGCATGGCATCTAGTTGCAAGGAATTCATTGTTCAGTTGTATTTGGCCATCACCAGACCCAGATGCAGACCCATCACTGAGAAGAACACCCTATTCAGTTTGACCAGGCACATAAAACAAATGGAATGCCCACACAGATTCCTCATAAAAAACAATACAGTGAGATGGTAGCATGTCCTATGCAGATCCCCTCAAAGCCATATCCCTATATTCTGTCTCCTACAGACTACTGAGGAGGAATCTATGTCTGGCATATAAGGCATCCTTGGATACTGTCCTGATGGGTTTTAGCATATCTGCAAAGCAAATAGCACCCAATCCAGAGACTTAAACATTTCTTGTGACAAACAGAATATGCTGGGGGACAGTTGTGTGGCTCAGAGATTATCCCTTCTCTGGAACAGGCTTCCCATCCATGTAAAGTAAAGATGACTCCTAATCGTATTAGGATGGTACAAGGACCAGTGGATGGGAAATCAGAAATTCATCCCTGGTCTTGCACCTATTTCTCTAATGGACAGAGGCAGCCTGTTAATGCTTGACCACCCATGGCCCAAGCTTATATATACCTTTTAAAATAACCTCTAGCACAGTAAAACTAGTTGGATACATTTGGGAAGCATGGCTATGCTTAAAAAAGCTCTTGCATTTGTTCACCTAGTATACACCTATGAACTGACGTATACTATTCACCTAGTATACACATATAAACCAATGCATACTATTCACTTAATGTACACCTATGAACCGACGTATACTATTCACCTACAAACTGATGTATACTATTCACCTAGTATACACCTATGAACTGATGTATACTATTCACCTAGTATACACCTATGAATTGATGTATACTATTCACCTAGTATACACCTATGAACCGACGTATACTATTAACCTAGTATGCACCTATGAACCCATGTATACAATTTAGTAATGCTTCTCTTTATGGAAAGTTATTTTAAAACAGAAGCAAGGGCCAATGGCAGTGTAATTTCTCCATGCAGAGCAGGGAAATGGATACTGGTATTGAGTTAGCTCATAAAATCAAACTGAGCTGATGCAGGTACATAATTGTACTGTAGCTACAAAATAGAAATGACAGACATAAATGGAAATAAGATGGAGAAATGTAAAGTAAAAAACTAGCCTCAGCAGTTAGAATGACAGATTTTGGAGGTGGTAACCAATGTGTCATATCTTGTGGTGACTTGTCAGAATCAGATCAGGCAGCTGATATTGTAATATAATAAGCAGGACTAGGGAGCTAGCAGGCAGATACCTAGATAAGGGGTTTGGAGAAAGCTTTGTCAAAAAAAATACTACATATTCTGTCAGGCAGAACACTGATGAAAGATAGAGCTACAAATTAAAATACAAGGAGCAATAGAGAGTAAGAGAGAATAGTGTAGAATATGAACAGCCAAAGCATGTGTTTCAAGGGAATTGAGTATGTGACAGTTTGTATAAACTGAGATGTACTGAGTACTGTGAACTCTGAACTGCGAATAATGGAAAAATACTGAACAAACTAGAGTCTGCCTGAAAGCAGGAAATGTGCCTTTTATGGAAGTGTATCCGATTCTCTCTTCTGCCTGGAAATATGATGATGTGTATTGTCTTATGCTTACGGGTAAACCTTTGATTGGTTAATTGCCCTTTATGATGATCTAATTGGTTCAGTTTTATATTTTTGTACTGTCAGCAATATCACCAGTATATAAGCTTGTTTATTCCTTTGTTCTGGGAGTCTCCCTGGTGCTTTCCATGAGGCTCCCGCACGTGTGTACTGTTAGTTAATAAAAGCCACTGAAAGAGAGAAAAAACTGTATCTGTCTTCATTCTTAAAGTAATGTATGACATAACAATTGGTGCCGTGACTCGGATCTGAATTAAGAGCAAGCTGTAGCAGTCGAGAACTGAACGAAATACTGCTAAAAGGGCCCACAACAGATTTTTCTGTTTCTGTAGTATTCTTTCATTTTTCTGTCCCTGTCTGTCTTCTAAAGTTTTATGAACAAAACTTTTTTATTTTATCTGACAAAGTTATGATTTCTCTCCTTCAGTCGTTTTAAGGTAAGTGGCATGCATTTCTTTTCTGCTTTGAATACGCAGTATGAAAGTGGAGTTAATACGGAAAATACTGGTGTCATACGTGTAAAAGGAGGAATAAGAGTGGGGTAATAAGACGTTTTTATAATGCCTTAGCTAAACCTGTGTTAAACAGGTATAGCTTCTTGTATGAGAGTGGGGTAATAAGATGTTTTTATAACGCCTTAGCTAAACCTGTGTTAAACAGGTATAGCTTCTTGTATGAGAGTGGGGTAATAAGATGTTTTTATAATGCCTTAGCTAAGCCTGTGTTAAACAAGTATAGCTTCTTTTATGAGAGTGGGATAACAAGACATTTTCATAACGCCTTAGTTAGACCTGTGGTAAACAGGTATAGCTTATCGAGTGATAGTGGGGTACTGAGTGAAAATGGGAGTGAGTGCGGGAAAAATAAATGAGCCAGAAAAAGGTACACCAGCTGGTTATATGTTTTATTGGGTGTCCCAGGACAGTTGTATGCTTTTAGATCAGTGGATCTCCCTTACTAAGGATGACGGCGATCTTGCTTTTCTGGAAAATGGTAGTTTTAATAAAGATGTTCTGACTAATTTACGAAAAAAAGAAAAAAAAAGAAAAATACCAGGGCTGTGCTGGGCAGCTTTTAATGATTGGATGTGTGAGGCTAAAGAATGAAAAAAAGATTTGGTTGTTAGTAGTCTTAAGGATAGTCAACAAAAGTTAAAAGAGCAGATAAAGGAACTGCGACAAACTACTAAGAATCTAGATATAGCTAATGGTAAATGTTTAAAAGAACCACCCTTTAAGGAATTATATCCGGTACAAGAATTAAATAAATTACAGATATCTGAATCATCTGAAGATAATAATCCATGGTTCCCCCCACGCCCTACGGCTCCTCCACCGCAATATCAACCTTCACAACTACAGGATGGAACTGTTAGTTCTACAATACAGAGTAAAGGCCGGCGGAGGGAGGGACGAGCAAATCATTCCTGAGCACAGATGGGAAGATCAAGGGATAAGAGGCCAGTCTAGCCGCCTGGCTATAGAACAACCTGACCAAATAGACACAGGCAAATTATCCCCTAAAGTAACCCGCTTTAAGATAAAGAAACAGCACAAAAGATAAGTACAAATGCTTTTTGACCCTAGGTCCAGTCAGCTGAAAATACCTCAAAACAGGAAAACTGTATATTCACACAAGGGTAAATATTATAAGCAATGCCCAATTGTGATTAATGACAAGGATGGTTACATTAGTCCGGATAAATCTCATCAAAGCTCTACTTCTGATTCGAGCACGAGCTCATCAGACGAAGCAGGAGTATTTCCACTGAGGGAGGTTCCAAATCCAGCACATGCCACAGATGCGGAACAACCGGCTACTGTAGTCGTACCTAAGACGTGGTCGGCAGTTGATTTTCAAGCTATTACTAAATCACTTCCGCCCATTCCTAATAACGCAGCAAAGTTTCAACGCGTATTAGCTGGACACATATGCTTACAAAATCCTACTATAAACAAAAGTTAAAGCTGTCCTCCAATATGCTGTTCCAGCTGATCTGATGAAACATATCTGGGATCATGCTAATGTCCCCAGCCCAATACCAAAACATAACACACAAGGGGAAAACGGTTTTAAAGCAGTCAGACAATGAATAGTTGATGCTATCATCGTCATAGTGCCACCTACCCCAAATTGGTCTAAGATTAAGTCAGTCATACAGAGAAAAGACAAACATATAGATGAATACTTACAACGACTTACTGATGCCTTTGAGGCATATTCCGGATACCCAGAGCCCACCGAAGGGCCAGCACAGAACGGGCTGTCAGCTGCTTTTGTGGATGTGTTACGCCCTCAAGTAAGAGATAAATTAAAAAAAGTATGTTTGAATTGGCCTAGTCTGGGCCTGCATGAGTTAGTTCAACAAGTACAATACCTATCTGACCATTTGGCTAAAGAAAAAAAGGATTTACAGGAAAAATTAGTACAAGCACAAATTCAAATGTGTAATGCTTTGGGCCAACCCGGTCACCGAGGTAGAGGACGAGGGCAGAAAAGGGGGAGGGGTAGAGGTCACAGTCCAGCTACTCAGAATAAACAAAACTATCAAGGTATGCAACCGACCCAACCCCAGAATCCAAGTAATCATAATGAATGTTTCAATTGTGGCCAAATAGGCCATTAGAAAAATAAGTGTCCATATTTGGCTAAACAACCTGCACCATACACTGAGGTGCCACAACAATGAAATTCTAACTAGACGCCAAACCCTTGACAGCAACCACAATAAAGGTTCCCTGAACAGAAACAACAGCAGTTGTACCCCTTCCTTCCTGTGAATCAGGACAGGCCACATGTTATGTTACTGGTTAAAAATAAACCATATCCATTTTTGATTGATACCAAAGCGACTAAATCTATGCTAACTAGCAGAACGGCCATGAATATTCCACTTTCTAATAAAGTAACTAAAAGAGTAGGTGTCTCCGGTATACCTATTGAGTATTCTAAAACCGTCCCAGTCTCAATAACTTTGGGACCGCTGCAGGATAATCATGCCTTTTTGGTAGGACCCTCAGCGCCTTTAAATTTATTAGAAAGAGACTTGCTGTGCAAAATGGGGGCCACCATTTTTTGTACAGCTGATGGAGTTTATCTCCAAGTACCTTCAGATCAACAGGACACTACTTTAGCAGCCTTAGATGATACCATTACATTACAACCGATGTGTATTCAGCCAGATTCTAACAGAAATAAAGATTTACACTCCCTACCCTCTTACTTGTGGACAACTCATGATAATGATGTAGGATTTATGACTTCAGCTATCCCTGTAAAAATAACTCTAAAACCTGGAGCAAAGTTGCCGCGAGTACCACAGTACTCTCTGATGGCTGAAGCTATCTGGTATAGCCCCTGTTATTTCTGCAC
Organism: Protopterus annectens; assembly: GCF_019279795.1. Taxonomy (NCBI): domain Eukaryota; kingdom Metazoa; phylum Chordata; order Ceratodontiformes; family Protopteridae; genus Protopterus; species Protopterus annectens. The sequence goes on along the minus strand of NC_056739.1, from coordinate 22,857,323 downwards.
TAACACAACAATGGATAATAGTACCCACCACAAGCCCGTGTAATACTCCAATATTACCAGTAAAGAAACCTGGTAAACAAGCTTACAGATTTGTACAGGATTTACGGGAAGTTAACAAAGCAGTTATGCCTGTCTTCCCAATTGTGCCAAACACAGCTACTATTTTAAGCTGTATCCCACCTACAGCTAAATGTTTTACAGTAATAGATATTTCATCAGCTTTTTTCTCTATCCCAGTACATTTTGATAGTCAATATTTGTTTGCTTTTACCTACAAAGGGCAACAGTATACTTGGACCCGATTGCCCCAGGGGTATGTAGAATCCCCGACTTTATTTTCAAGAAAAATGCACTTTATTACAAGAGATACAACTACCGTCTCGTTCAGTTCTAGTTAACCCAGCAACACACTCAAGAAATTAAAATTGCCTGTTCTGGTAGTGCTTATTGAATTACTTTGGCTGCTTCTGCTTGCTTACGAGGTAGACATGGCAGCTGTAATTTACCCGACCTGCTACATGTACTAGCACTAGCTCCACACACTGTTCAAGCAGCCTACACCAAAAACAAAACACCATGATCTTTCAAATGCATGCCTTACTAAATATGAAATAAATTAATGAAAAAAATCCCTAATTACACAAATGAAACGCTTATAAAAACCCCTGCTTACAAATAAAACGCTGCCCCAACCTCAACCGAACCACATAATTTTACCACGAGGCCAGTGGGCTGCTCCACATAATTGTGTGCTTGAAATTGTTTTACCTTTTCCTCTCCTTATTTATTATTTATTTGCTGCTGAATCCTGTTTAAAAAATTTTATCCAAAAATTCTTGGTTGCTTGTCTTTTCAAAACCAAAACAATGTGCAAGTAAGTCAGTTGATTACCTACTTGAAGTATTCATCATGGAATTAATAGCATTACATGCTACATGTAAACTAGCTAAAGACAAGTCTGTTACTATTGCATGTAAACTAGCTAAAGACAAGTCTGTTGTTATTTATACTGATTCTTGTTATGCCCATGGGTTCTATTGTCTTATGCTTACGGGTAAACCTTTAATTGGTTAATTGCCCTTTATGATGATCTAATTGGTTCAGTTTTATATTTTTGTACTGTCAGCAATATCACCAGTATATAAGCTTGTTTATTTCTTTGTTCTGGGAGTCTCCCTGGTGCTTTCCATGAGGCTCCTGCACGTGTGTACTGTTAGTTAATAAAAGCCACTGAAAGAGAGAAAAAAACTGTATCTGTCTTCATTCTTAAAGTAATGTATGACTTAACAATAGTTTGAAGCCACCAGGATGATGGTGGTGAAAAGACCAGGGCTGTGCTAGGGACAGCTTCCATTTTATAGGGTCAGTAATGCTAAATGCTAAGTACTGATGTAGGAGATGCATAGAAACATGGGCAAGTGAAAGAGGAGAAGGAGCATGGAGATCCCTAGGTAAGAAAACATGAACACAGAGGTGATACTTTTCCATTTAGTGGACCAAAATAGTTCTTTTAGTATAGCTACTAGAGCTGTCAGATTAATAAGATCCCTTCATCAGGAGTTAATATCCACCTGTACCTAGACAAATAGAAGACAACATTCTTTATTTCCAACTGACTAAAATGGACACTTTAAAAATACTAGCATGAAAAAACAATGTCTGTGCAGTTCAGATGCTTAGACATATGACACACAACTAACAGAAGAGGAGACAACATGCAGATTTGTTTCTGCCTGAATCCAGAAATAGCAATCCAGCAATGCAGAGGGGATCAGCATAATCCAGAAACTGATTCTCGTTTGTCTTCTGCTCACTTTTAAGCAAGTCCTAAATCATTTATCCTGTTTAACCAAATAGCAAAGGGGTGTTCATGAGGGGCCCAGACCCGTAACAAACCCCATGCAGATTATATGAGTTTAGAGGAGAAGAGGATGAAGTTAATAATAAGAATGCCAGACCTTGGGGCAAGTTAAAAATGGAGATCACCCATTTGATTTAATTGGCCTAGTTATTCAAGATTCACAGGAGACTGAGGCAGGGACATAGATGACCCTGTAGCTTCCTCCAAGCCTTAATAAAAAAATACAGTTGCTGACTGAAAAGGCACCCCTTTAATATCACTGGAAGTCCAGACTTCCACAGCGGATTGACTTATGGTGATATGACTAAGCAGATGGAAACGAAAGAAAGCACAGCTTGAGCTAGTAACTTTCAGAAAGCAAAGTGCTCCAGAAATGCATAAATTATGTTGAAGCTTCAGCACTGGGCAGCAAGTTGTTGTTTTATTCTTACGGTGTTCTGTGCCTAGAATCTTGAATCCTGTCCGTAAAGGTTAGACGTTCATCACATTAAAGTTTATGATTGCTTCTTGTGAGAATATGTGGAACATTACAGCTTCTTCTCCTTCGGAGGAAAATATCTTTGTTTAATCATGCTGCTATCATGTTTTAAGTGACCGAACACTCCTTGAAGTGTGTTTGTGATTCAGCTGATGCCACTTCAAGAGTGGCTGATACTGGATCTGTTAAGAAAAGGTTTGCCTGGTTGCATACACAAAACCTTCCTGAAGATATTAAAGCTGGCATTTTAAATTCTCCATTAGATAGAGAGGTTGTATTTGGACCATCTACTGCAGAAAACTTTAAAAAACATTATCAGAGATGGAAGGTGATTCAGGAGTTTCTCAAACGTTTCAGCCTTCCTTTTCCAAATTTGTCAAGTGTTTTACAGCTACTTCTGTTACATTTAACAAAAAGAAAAATAAGCAGACACAACAACCTACTGATAAAAAAACAGTTATAAGGGGGCTTCAAAAAGCAAGGAGCCCCCAAGAAACAAGGACAGTTCAACAAGTTTGAATAACTATCTGCAGAATTTTGCCATAAGTCTCAGTATCCTGAGAACTCGCCCTTGCAAGTCTCTTATTCCCCAAAATCTAGCTCTCCATTTCTCTCTTTGGTAATGGATAGTCTCATGCAAATGACTTCTGAAAGTGATTAAATGGATAGAGATGGTGGTGGGAAGCTCTCCCTTCTCATCAGTGGATTCCCCCTACATCTGCCAGATCAAACTCCTTTTTTCCCTCCTGGCATTCAACATTTCCTAACTCAGGAAGTGATAGAAACTGTTCCTCCTTCCCAGAAAGGAGAAAGTTTTATTTAACAAAATGTCTGCTACCATATAAAGATGTCTCATGAAGACCAGTCCTTGATCTTTCCTTTCTAAACCAGTTTGTAAAAGGTCTAAAGTTTAAAAATGCTATCCCTTTATGACCTGTGTCATGTTATTTCCCATTTAAGTTTTTAGTAACCCTAGATTTAAAAGATGCTTAGCACATTCCTATAGTACCAGATTTCAAATATTTAAGGCTTTCTGTGTCTGGGTCAGAATTGTGGCTCTTGCTTTACCCTTTGTGAAAACCATTGGAGTAGGGGATAACTCAAAATGTCTAGTGGCAGTGATGGCAGATTGCATGGTGTTCACATTTTTCCTCTTTAAATGGCTTGCTTACCTTTGCAGAATCTTTTTCAAAGGGTCAGGAATCCCTCACTTGGGTAAGATATCTCTTTCACAGACTGGGATTTCATAAGAACATCCAAAAGTCTTGCTTGATGATGCCTCACAGGATTGTTTTTCTGTGGTATCTCCTAGATCTCGGTTCAAAGAGCTTTTCTTCCAAAGGACAATGTAGAACTATATCTAGATTTGTTCCTGACTTTTTCCACTCAAACCAAATAGTACCCAAAATCAGTATGGTCCCAACATCAACATCCCATAATTCAAATTCCTGTTTGGGAATTTGTGAAAATTGTTATTCCATGTTATCTAAATCCAGGTCTCCTATTTTCTATTCCAACTTAAGCACAGACTGTAACTACAGACACATCAGACTTTGCTTGAGGAGCATGTCTATGGGAGAAAAAGTGCAGGGTCTTTGTAAAAAAAAACAGACAGAACACAAAAAAAAAAAAGAGATGCTGCCAGTAATAAATGCTCTCAACTCTGTCAGTCAATGGGTTCCAGGTCTATTACAATGGTTACAGACAAACACACAGTAATGTGGTACATAAATAGGGGAGAACCAGGTTTTACCCTATGTGCAGACTAGCCATGGTAGCCTGCGATATAGCTTTTCAGCACAATCTTACTCTACAAGTATCTTACATGCAGTCAGATCAAAATGCTGTGGCAGTTAAGTTGAGCAGAATAGACCCTCATGGATGTAAAATAAATTGGTAAGACTTGCAGGAAATGATACAGCTGTGGGGATCTCATAAGGTAGATCTATTAGCCTCCATTCATAACAATCAATTGGCAAAACATTTGCTTCATGACTCCATGCAGGTGTGTGTGTGTGTGTGTGTGTGTGTGTGTGTGTGTGTGTGTGTGTGTGTGTGTGTGTCTTTCGGCTTTTCCTGGTTAGGGGTTGCCACAGCGGAACTCCGGTCCGCTAATGATTGGCAGTTGATTTTTACGTCCCGAGTTGCCAGCCCTGACGCACAACCTTCAATGAAGGTACACCCATTCACACATGTCTCCACGCAGAAGACGCTTTAGCTGAGAATTGAACTGGACAGCGTCTTACTGTGAGGTGACAACGCTACCACAGCACCACCACCTCAGTTCATGACTCCATGCAGGTGGATATTTCCAAAAGGATGGCGAACCACTATTTCCTGGACCGTAAGGGAATCACCACAATGATCTTAGGAAAGTTCTTCTGAATCTGCAGAATGACTCTGAATATCAGTAGAAAAGGTGGAAAAGCATGTAGGAAAATTCCTCTCCAAGGATAAGAAAATGCATCTTTTTTCCAGGTTTACATGACTCCATGCAGGTAAACCTGGAAAAAAGATGCATTTTCTTATCCTTGGAGAGGAATTTTCCTACATGCTTTTCATCCTTTTCTACTGATATTCAGAGTCATTCTGCAGATTCAGAAGAACATTCCTAAGATCATTGTGGTGATTCCCTTACGGTCCAGGTAATAGTGGTTCCCCATCCTTTTGGAAATACCCAAGGGCAATTACTACAAACTTCGTAACAGACTGGAAATATTCACACAGGATAGAGTTTTTTTCATGCATCCCAACTTGAAGCAACCTCAAGTAACTGCCTGGAATATAGAATTTTAGAGGACATGTAGCAGGTGTTAAAGGAGACAGAAAAAGGCTACTAGGAAATTATATATTAGCAAATGGAAAAGATTTTCTAGTTGATGTCAAGACAAGGAACCATGACCCTTTTAAGGCTAGTGTTTCTGTGGTTTTGAAATATTTGTTAAGAGTTATCCAGTGGTCTTTTTTACTCTTCTATCAAGGTTCCTTTCTCAGCAATTTCAGCATGTCTGCCAATGGATACTCACTTTTCAATGCATGCCCATGCTAAAATGTTTTTGAAAATGGTGCTGCTAACATTTATACAGTAGATGGTTTACATACAGAAACCTACAAATCCACAAATTATTTTAGTGTATCCAGATGCAACCCCCATGTGATATTGTTCATTTGTCGTTATCTAATAAATTAAATATATGTCAATTTTATCAAATACATCCTTATACTTTTGCATCATATTAATTCCATGAAATCTTTATGGAATTAAGTCTGCCCTTTTAATCTAATACAACAATTATTTCAATAAAATAATGCACTGTTGGAGTCAGTTTTGACTTATTTATTTATTAATTTTATTTTTTTATTTTACATTTGTTGACCGGGCTAGTCTAGCTGGATATATGTCCATTTTCAGTAGAGGCCCGGGGAGAAAAGCTCCAAATTATTAGTACATCAATTAATAAAGTGTAACAATAAAAATAAATGCAGATGTAATGGAAACAGGAAAAAAAATTTTTTTTTTTTGATTACTTTTTAAGTGAGTAAAAGTAACAGGCTATGTGATGTTCATAACAGAGTACTCTTTACACACATGTGAAATATAGAAAATCAGTTACTGTGTGATGTGCTTAGCACAATCCTCATTATAAAAACATATTAAATGAAATGATAATAAATGTGAACAGAGATGAAGGAAAGATAGGAAAGGTATCAGGGATAGTATAGGTAGAGTTTAAGGATTAGATTATTTTCATAGAGGAAGTAGAATAGTTACTGTTATGAAAGAGAGGCATGGATACTCTTATGAAGGAAAGGGAGAGACATTAGGGTAAGTAGGCAGTGGGTCTTTTATTCCAAATCATAGTGGAAAGTTGAGCAGCTGGGAGTCCCCTACTTAGTTATTGGATGTAATTGGGTTCAGGGGGAAGGAAGGATGACAGGGAAGGAAAAAACAGGGTTAGCCTGGGTTAGTGCAGGGGCATAACCATTTTTTATTGAGATACTTTTTGAGATTTTATTTGAACAGAGGGAGAGAAGTCAGAGATGAGATGTCTGAGGGTAATTTATTCCATACTTTTCCTACTGAGTTGGAGAACAAGCAGTCTTCTGCAGAGTTATTGGGTCTAGTGGTGTTGATCAAAAGTTTTTTAGAAGACCGTAGATGTTTAAGGTTATAATAAGGGGTAATAAGGCTATTGAGTATTGGGGGGTTTTGTGGGTTGGTACAGGGTTTTGTGAGCTATTATAAGTTGTTGTAGTTGAATCTGATTGGGAAGTTCAAGCCAACCTAGTTGTCTAAGATTAAGGCAATGATGTGTCCTGAATGGGGATCCGGTAGCAAATCTAGCAATGTTATTGTAGCATATAACTAGTTTATTGAGATTTTTTTTTGAGAGATTGGTATAAATAGGGCATACATAAAGTAAAGTAGAGATCAGATGAGTTCTGGCTAGGGTAATTCTAGTGGCAGGAGTAAGAAAGGGTTTGATTCTGTATAAGCTACCTATTTTTTTGTTCACAGATTTTATGGTAGTGTTAATGTGATTTTCAAAATTAAGGTTATTGTCTATAGTAATTCCTAATAATTTTGTGGTGGTGTCTGGAGAAATACTAGTCCTGTTATTGGAAGTAATAGTGAAATTTAGGGGGATGTGATTTCGTGTTGGTGAAAAGAGTATTAGCTTAGTTTTCTTGGGGTTGAGTAGGAGGCAGTGTTGTGAGAACCATTGTTCTACTGTGTTAAAGGCTTTTTGGGTAAGAGTCTGAAGTTCAGTTTGAGAGGTAGCTGTGCAGATTATAGTGGAGTCATCTGCATATTGAATACAGGTAGTATGAGGGATAGCTGATTGGAGGTCATTGATAAAGATGGAAAATAGAAGTGGTCCTAAGATGGAGCCTTGTGGCACACCTAGAGAGATAAGAAGGTGGTCAGATAGTGAATCTTTCCAGAGTACTGCTTGTTGGCAGTTTTCAAGGTAATATTTAAACCAAGTTATGCTGTGGGGATCAAGTCAGAGAGTGAAGAGAATGTGCAAGAGTAGTTGGTGATTCACCATGTCAAAGGCTTTGGATAAGTCTATGAATAGTGCAGAAGAGAGACTGCTTTTGTTGCGGTTAGAGTTGATGGTGTTAGTGAAAGAGAGCAGTGCAGTGGTAGTACTGTGTGAAGGTCTGAAACCATGCTGACAGTTGGCAAGTAGGTTGTGTTGGAGAAGATGATTAAGGAGTTGTTTATGGATACATTTTTCCATCATTTTGGCAATAGGGGATAGTAAAGCTATGGGACGATAGTTAGAGAAATCATTAGAGTTTCCTCCTTTATGTAGTGGGATAATATGAGATATTTTCCAGATTTCAGGGACAGTTTTTCCATTGATGGATCTGTTTATTAATATAGAAATGGGATACGCAATGACTTCTGTTTCTTTGTTACACCTTAGCTACCGGCATCAACAAATCATAATTAAGCTCTAAACAACATTATTTTGGTAAATGTTGCATCTTTCTGCAATACTCATTAAATTGTGCCATTCTTCCCTAAGGTTATCTGTAGTAGCACATGATAAAAACGTATGATCTAACCATGTTAACAACCTCTTCTTTTCATTAACAACGACAATTAAAATTTGAAACGATCTTTTTTGAACCTTTGAAGCTTATAAAATGTTTGTCTAGAGACTTCAGACAAAACGTTTCTGGACTGCTGAGCAATCTAAGTCCACACTTTAGCATGTACTTCATTTAACAAGGTAATTTAGGTCCCCATGCTTGCTAACCATTGTCTTGTTGTCCAAATGTCTTAGTGCCCTGCATACCTGACTTATCAAACCTTTTACTACAAGTTACTTGTGTTTTACCTGCACTAATGCTACTTGAGGTGGTTAACACTAACAAGTCAGTCAAACCCATACCTCTCATATACCAATTAAGTCTTTATTATTTATTCATACACAACAACTACACAGCCTGGAATTCAGAAAGATCTTTACCTCTCAAATTACCTCCTGCATGTAGGTCAGTTTTAGGCAATGGTGAGAAAATGCCAAAGACAGCTATGGCCACAGTGAGGAAAGTTTCATTATTGTCTCATTAACATATCTCTGAATAGCTCTAGTTTAACACTAGCACTGTCTGAGCTAAAAGTGTTTTTTCCATGTTGGCCAATGTATCACAATGGCAAAGGTATCCCTGTATGCTCACAAAGACACATACAGATCCACTTATGAATATGCAAGCAGGCCACAGTCTATCACATTTACTGAAACACTCATCTATTCATCCACATGCGTGTTCCAAAGAAAACACACACACACACACACACACACACACACACACACACACACACACACACACACACACACACAGGCACACACGCATACACATCCAGGCTCGAGTCCCTACCTAAGCCACCTAGTGCATTCATGCAGATAGGCACATGCATTCATCCAGTTTCATTCATACCTGTACAGACATGAACACACCTGTCCACACCCACAGAGGCACAAATATCCCCTAACCCCACATTTTCACAGAACTTACCTGCACAATGACTGCTTCCATGGGAGTGAATGGATGACTACATTCTTTTGAAGGCATTGACTATTTCCTCCAATAGTGGGTAATTTACAAACCTGAGCAATTCTTCAATTCACTGAGCAGTGTACATCAAGAGACACTAGCATTTCCTGAGGAAATCATATGGCTATTTAAAGTCCCCACCCCAGATTGCTGCATTAGTAAGCAGTTCTACCACATGGACCACACTCATTGTTATGGCTCCCACTAGAGGGAAACTACGAGAAGGTGGCCTAAGAATTAAAAAGGCTAATAGTGTTGGAAAAATGAACATGTTATGATTTGCTGCCCACTGTTAATCCTACTGAACCACAGGGATTATTTTCAATTGTGCAGCTTCATAATACAAACATAATTCAGGAATATTAAGATCTTCCACCTCTTTTGAACATGTCAGTTTATTCCAAGCTACCAGGTTTTTGCCATTATCACCAGCATAATCCCATACCATTCTTTGCTGCTTCCAAAATGTTAGCAGAGATATCAGTTGCAAAGCTTTTAAATTCATATAATAGTAGGGGATGAGCAAAAATGCAGTGCTTACACCCCTGATCTAATCTGCAACAAATCACATCAACAGCAATTACCTTTTAAATATTTTCTTCAATTATTTATACATTTAAAGTAACCAAATCTTCAAGGATATTCCCAAGCCAAACTTGTAGACATTAAGTATGAGCCATCTGCCATAAGCAATCATATTCCTGCTTTAGAGAGTGAGACGGCAGAACTGTCTTTGTTACTGCTATTGTCTTTGTTTTATTTCCTTTTAAAAACACAGGACAACATGCACCCTTTCCCTCATTTCGTTTGGCAGCTTGAAATGGAAGGTACTGCTGATTGAATTTTTCAAGCTAGCTGTAGTCACTTAAATGGTCACATTAAGTACGATAAAGTAATATGTAAAACCTGACTCCACAACTACCCAGGGTAAATAAAATCAATCAGCCTCATCAAATGCCTTCTGTGCATCTGCATTCACTGTTAATCTTTCTGCTTCACCTCTGAAAACTTTGTCAGCACTCCGAATCGTTAACATTTTGTCAAAAGTTGGACTTCCAAAGCCACACAGGTTATTTCCATCCCAATGAGGATCATATCAGACTAGAATCCACCGTATCATTCACGCACTCAAGTCTCTCAACAACAGGTACTGTTATGACTCTGTCGTGGTCCATGTTGGTGTGAATGACTTGAGATGTACCTCTCTGGACTATATCAAGAAAGACATGATTGAACTCACTAAATATGTGTCCCAGGCAGGTGTGTCCCTAGCCTTAAGCAACATCATACCGTCCCCCCCAGAATGATGCCTCAGTACAAACAGAAAATGATTGACTTTAACAAATGGCTTAGTTTCTGGTATCATTCCAAGGGGATCCAGTACCTGACAGCCTTGGAGGACATGACTGACAGACCACAATGCTTTGCCAGAGATGGCATTCATCTGTCTCCCCTGGGCTTCAGGCTTCTGGCAAAGGCTCTTGCCTCCCCCATAGTGCCTTTTTTAGGCAAAGTCACGAGGACAAAATTAGCAATGTGAAAAATTCTTCTAAACAAAATTTAAAGGTCATGCTGCTAAACATTAGGAGCCTTAATATGAAACTGCACTCATTGCTAGCATTCCTCACCCTGGAAGATGCTGACATTTGTGCAGTCACTGAAACCTGGTTCAAAGCTGCGGAGAGCATGCCAGCCTTACCAGGTTACTTGTCCTACCATATTTTTAGACTCCAAACAGAGGGCTACAAAGCCAAAAGAGGTGGAGTTTCAATATTTATCAAAGACATACACACTTTCAGGCTGGTTAAACAGTATGATGAACAGGAGACACTCCAGGTGCAGTTAACTATTGGCAAAACACCTATTCAAATCATAGCTAGCAACAGACCCCCCCCAACCATGACTCAGGAGGCCCACTCCACATATCTGGACTTACTTGAATCCATTTAGCTTCAACCCTCTACCCTGATCCTGGGTGACTTTAATTACCCAACCATAGAGCGGAAGACCTATTCTAGCTAAAAAACGAATGCCCAGAGATTCCTCGACTTCGTCAATGCCAATGCATTGGAACAGCTGGTTGACACCCCCACAAGAGGTGAAAATATCCTGGACCTGGTACTAACCAACATGAGTAGCCACTGTAGCACCCCTACAGTGTCATCCTCCTTGGTAAGATCTAACCATAAAGCAATCAGTTTCAAAGTTACCATTTCCCCTGACCTCCCCTTTGCCAGAGCCAAATAAAAAAACATTTCCAAAGCTGATACAACCTCCTGAGAGCTGGTATAAGCAGCTTCACAGCCACCATCCCTTCAGTTGAATCAAGCACTGATGTCCAAGCTTACACCAAAAAACTATATGATCACCTATATAGCTGCATGGACTTAGCAATACCTGACAGCATCAAATCATCTTCCTCAAGGAAGAGTAAATTTATCTGGTGGACAGCAGCAATAAACAAACTCTATAATAAAAGGAAAAAAATTGCTGTTCAGGACCAAGGAGGAGCAGGTGTGAAGTTAGAAGCAATCTCTCCTTTGTCTGAACAAGCAAATAAGAGTACTGGTGAAATCCTCTAAGGCTAACTTTGAGTCCAAATTGGCCACATCCAGTAAAGAGAATCACAAGGCCTTCTTCACATACATCTGCAATCTCAAAGATAACTCCCAAATCTGCTCTGAATTGGTGGTCAAGAATACCACATACACAAATACCATTGATATAGCCAACCTGCTGGCAGACAAGTTCAGTGAAAACTTCATACCCCTGCCCCCACATCAATAAACCAGGACATCCCCAACACCTGCCCCCCTTCCCTCATCACCAGGGAGCTGGTTATTAATGCCCTCTGAAAGGCAAAAAATACAGCCTCCATGGGACCCAACAACATCCTTGGCTATGTCCTACATGAACTCAGGCAAGAGTTCTCAGCACCACTAGGGACCCTATTCAACCAAGCTTGTGATCCGGTTTCATCCCAGCAGAATAGAGGACAGCCACTGTTATCCCTCCGTACAAAGGTGGAGCGTCCACTGACCCAGGCAATTATAGGCCATTCAGCCTAACTAGCCTGATCTGCAAGGCCATGGAACGCATTCTCATTGACTTTATAAACAAGGACATTGGCAACCTCCAAATGCTTGATCCCACACAGTTTGGTTTTTTCAAAGGGAGGGCATGTCTGTTAAACTTGGTCGCCTTCTTTGAAACAGTCACCAAAGCCATGGAAGAGGGCAAGACAGTGCCTAGCCAAAGCCTTTGACACTATTCCCCACTCAGGCAAAAACAGATAAACACTCCCAGCTAGGCATCAACCCATATGTTACCAGATGGGTAGCTAACCGGCTCAGTGATAGAACCCACGCAGTCAAAATAGGGGAAGCCACCACTAGTAGTAGACCTGTAACAAGCCGCATACCCCAAGGATCAGTCTTGGGGCCTCTACTGTTTGGGATATACTTTTCTGAGGTGCAAGCCAAAACCAGTGGTCTGTGGCTGACCAAGTCTGCAGATGACTGCAAGCTGGGTACTGTCAAATTCTCCTAGTTATGTGAACATTCTCCAAGAGGGCCTTAACCAAACTAATGATTGGTGCCAGAAACATGGCCTCAAACTGAATACCAAGAAATACATCATTATTCCCCTTGGGGAAAATGGTATCCCCACTAATTATCACATTAATAACAACATACTAAGCACGCAACCAGTCGTGAGGGACTTGGGCACCCAGGTTGATAGCAACCTGACTTTTGACCACCATGTTGCCTCCGTTGTATGGAATGCTTTCTACATGGCCCACTTCATAAGTAAGGGTATTTCATCCGGGAACAAGGAGGTCATAACATCCCTGTACTCCTCCCTTATCAGACCCATTATCGAGCACAATGCCCCCTTCGCCATGTACCTTGCCAAGCACATGCAGCAGTTGGAGAGACCAAAGAGGTTCCTGACCAGGAAAATACAGGGTCTCAAACACTTATCCTATAAAGCCTTGTCTCTCTACTCAGTCTCGTACAGACTGCTCAGAGGTGACCTGTGTCTGGCATACAAGACCATCTCAGACACACACAAGGTCTCAACCTGGTCTGTGACATTAATAGAACTTGTTGGTGGGATAGATTTGTGTCCCAATGAATCCAGAATCTGTGGAATAGACTTCCTTGCCATGTCAAGCAGAGTACCTCATTAGTCCTCTTTAAGAGGAACCTGGATGACTGGATGGGAAACAGAAAATATACCCCTGGGATTCCACCTGTGTCCCTGCTGGCCAGGGAAAACAGGTGCTGACTTTGCGGAAACATGGGTGAAATTCTTGGCTAGGCTTATAAGGGCCTCCAGGCCAATAGCCTATTATCATCCTATGAACCTATTCATTCTTGGTACTATAAATGCTAAAACTTATAATCATGATTTAGTACTGATGCAGGCTTACAATCCTTTGATATAATTTACATCAGTCTTCTAAAATGAGGGAATTTCACCAGTCTAGAAAACATTTTTAAACAATTTCATGAAACGCTTGTTAGTTTCTTTTCATGATTGCTCCGTAATTTTGAGTTTTGTCCCTTGCTTGCCCTTGTAACATCTCCACTAAGTCTTCCTCGCTTGCTGCTTTCATCATTGTTACCTCTTGCTCCCCAATCATGTTTGACAGCTCTGAGCAACGGAATATTCTTGAATCTCATTCTCAGTCTTAGCCTAACTATTGTGTCTTATATAAAATGTTAATATTCATAAGATGTTTCTGCTGCTGCCCTAAGTTTTCTATTAAAAGTAATTCATTCGATCTCGGTTTCTCAGTCTAATTGCTAACGCTTGCTGATAGTCAGGTGAGTTATAAACATTGACTATTCAGAGTCCCACACAAAGTTTTATTTCTAATACATTTTCAGTCTCCTCTTCCACCCTTTCTACTACGCCTGTGGCTCCAGTTCTCTAGCACAACATTTATTTCACAACTCTTTCAACTCTTCTTTGTTTTGCTTCTCAAATCTTCTTATCCTTTTCTTAGCAGTAAACTCTCTTACATCAAGGTTCACTTTCCTGTTAAAGAAATTCCATTCTATGAATTATGTTGGCTCTGATCCATTTAAACTATCATATGCTACATAACAGTTTTGCACAAATCAACAAATGTGTCATCTAAAATAGCCTGCTGAAAATGCCAAAATTGATATTCTTTATGGGGCATACACAAATTACTGTAGGATAAATTTTCACAGCTTTTACTAAATACACATTGTATAGTTACATAACGCTCATCAAATCTGGCTCTTCATTTATACATGCGTGAATGGCTGTGCCTTCTTTGAAGGTTGGGCATTGGGCTGGCAACTCGACACCGTAAAAATCCACTGCCAATTATTAGAGGACCGGAGTTCCACTGTGGTGACCCCTATCCGGGAAAAGCCAAAAGACATTAGTTTAGAGTAAAATGTATACTGTATAGTCTCAGAATTTTGTATTATAAACAAAAACTAAACTCATCTCTTTAAGCAATACATCTCCTTAATCTTTATATTGATATGCCTGGTTTGATATGTTGCCTTGACTACCAGTTATTGTATTTCAATCACTTAAATATAAACTTAAACTTTCTTGAAAAAACAATGACATCTCTCATCACCCAACTTAAAATCTTTCCTTGTAGTAACTGGGGTAAATAAACAATATACATTATAAAGTCAATAAGCCAATGTTGCCCTTCTTTCATATCTAGCATCCCTGATTGTCTGTTAATATAGCTTTCAAAATCAAAGGGCACTGTATGGCAGTCAATTTCACTACTCTTTCTTGCACCATCACAGGACAAGGCTACCCTATAACCAATATCTTTTTATCAAATTATAATTCATATATTCATCCAAGTTACTGTCTTCCAAAGCAACAATCTAAGGTTCTGCCTCTCTGAAATAACACATTACTGCAGTTTTCTTAGCTGGTTTGGGCAATACATTTATATTTTATTTATTTATTTGACATTTGTTTACTAGGAAAGTCTGTCTGAACAAGTAGCCCATTTTCAGCGGATGCCCAAGGAGAAAAGCTCCACATGACAGTAAATGCATACAGCTTTATACAGAGTAATAAAACACAGTATATGTAGTATTATACAGCTTTATACAGAGTAATAAAACACAGTATATGTAGTATTACAGGACAAGTATATTCTACTTAAAATGCATCCCACAGCTATAAAGATATCTGCCTTTGTAAAAATAGAGACCTAGTACACAAGGCAGTTTGTCTGAAATTCTGAAATAATTAACACTAAACATTTGCAACTATAATGACATCTGAACCCAATTTAATAATGTCCATTAACACAAGAAAACACAAATAACTACCTAATAAAAGAGTATTACATTTAACCAGACTAGCAGACAAAAATCTACTCAGTATGTTTGATAATACACCAGTTATAGCAACAAAATATGATAACCTTGCCACAGGCAAATATCTGAAACTGAAAACTTGCCTCAGGAGATGTGTGGCCTCCCCAGCTCTCTTCAAAATTAACTATTTGGAATATTTGCATCTTAAATTACTCTGAGTGTGATCATGTGATAAACATGTATTTAATCTGCATCCCAAATTATCAGTAAGGTAAACATAAGTTCCTTAAGAACTAAAAATATTTTGTGCGCCCGCATGCATACACACACACACACACACATATATATATATATATATATATATATATATATATATATATATATATATATATATAGATATATATATATAGTATATTTGTTATATTTATTTATTATTAAACTTATAAAATGTCATTCAATATCAACACCTTAAACACAAGTTGAACATCCATTAACACATACCTCGGCATTTCGTTTGACTTGCTTTGCTGTTCTGTGCAGTGCATTTTGTCACAGAGTCACACACACACTATAAACACAGAAAACTCATCTCGACTTACAGACCTCCTATAATCTTTCAATCTATTAAAGGCTTGCCCTTTAGCTGTCTCCACAATTTGCAGTCAAGCACTGCCTTCATTTTCTTTCTGGGCTATTTCTCACAGAAGCCAAGAAATGTGCCCTTTTATAACAGCTTTGAGTAGCACTTTGTATGAATTGTCTGTATACTAGAAAATGGAAAAATCTGCTCCTTTAAAAGTTTTAAATAAATGTCATAATTCCCCTGATGTCACAGCTGAAACATATTAAAAGTCTGAAAGCTCGTTCAATATTAATATGACTGACATACAATCAACTTGTTCTGGACATAAGCCAAAATGTCCTGCCTTTCCTTTTCAGGTATTCCAATAATATGGATATATTTTCTTCAAACACTGCAATTCCCACAAGGAAATGTGCCCTTCCATCTTGCATTCCTATCAAGATAGACTAAATCACTCAAATTCAATCCACTTCTTTAGCAGAATGTCATATTCTGGGGAATTAAAGACCAAAACCTCAGATCTCACCAATAGTTAGCCAATGGGTAATAGAACCTACTGTATCTCTGGAATGTGTCAGATGGAGTACATGGAGAAAATTCACAAAAACAGAGGAAGGATGTGGTGTGACTATGTACAAGATACACTCCAGTCAAGAAAAGAACCAGAAAACATCTTGCATTAAGGAATAATGTTAGTCACTGCCACCCACCATGACCTTTGTTTATTCAAAAATATTCCAATTTAGTTTAAAAGAAAGAGGTTTAATTATTCAAATCATGTCGTTTTTATTACTAAAATAAGCTTACAATATTAGTCTGTCATACTGACAGGAAATATTTAAAGAAGCTTCTTAATTCCGTGAAACTTTCAAAACACTTTCCAGTTTATGAAAAGATATCCTATCCCAAATTCAGTATCAATTCATGTGCTATGTTAGGTTGAGAAGTCAGTCAAGTATGAGAATGTTAGTTTGTGTCCTAACTACCCACACTGACCACAATACCAGAGTCTGGTTTCTTTATCAAATATGTACATAAAATGTTGTTACTACTTTGTTACTTTGTATATTAAGGTAAAATGTAATAAGAACCAGTTATTAAAAAAGTAAGTAGAAGAGACTTAAATGTCGAGCCATGTACTCTCACTACCTCAGCTCTCTTAGAGAGCACAGAAATAACAGTACACTAAGTAAGATGTCTAATTACCCATACTAAAGCTGCATATCCTAACTTATCCTAGAGGATGTCCAAGCCAGCTGTGATGCCCGTGCACTGGCCCAGTAATCAAGGAGTCTCAATCCTCATCACTAGCACCAGTGAGGGGCGTACACAGTGGGAGGATGACAAGTACACACACAGTAAAGTACAATTTCCCTTAAGAGCACACAGAGATCACAGTCAGTCTGGGGCTGGTTTCTCCCTCTTTCTCCAGATCCCCAATAAGACTCTCCACTGGCACAGCTATAGGGTTCAGATCCCAGCCAAGTATTCAAGCCAAAACTGCCACTACCCTCTCTGTCCAACGAATGCTTCGTGTCCCTGCCCAAGTAGCAGACACACACACACACACACACACACACACACACACACACACACACACACACACACACACACCCTTTTTATATACAAACAAACAGACACTCCTGGGGAAGGCTGGCAAAGGTTCTTTAGCTATGCCCCCTCCTGCCAAGCTATAAGGTAGTAATCACTGCCACCAACTACTCTTATCAGCTACTAATAAGACCCTTCCCAAAGGGTGACCAATTTCACTGCATAATATTACTGTTATCCAAATAGTAAGTGTGACCCAGGGCTAAAGCTTTTGGAGTGGCTTAGTACAGCATCACTAAATACATGCAAGTACTCTAGAGCTTAAATTATCTCTGCACAAAACAGCCACAGTTGAAAGGTTTAAAAATATTTAATAATAAAAACCAAGACAGTGCTTATTACTTCAACACAATGACATTACAGATTTCAGAGATCACAGGGAAATGCTTTAAAATAATACTGTAGAATAGTCTGACATAAATAGAAAACAGCTAGACTAATCTGGCTATTTCTGTCTATCTCTAAGAGAAATCACTGTTCTAAATAAATATCTTACTTATTACTTAGAGCAAAGGTAGAGTGCTGGTGAGCTGATGTGTTCAGGTTCAGATAAAATACAAAATGCTTTCTCTTTCTCTCTGGAAAAGTTTTAAATTGATAACAGTACTGCTGAGTCATTTCAGATTACATCATTGTTAACAGTTCTGATTTAGTTTCCCAGGATCCATGGGTGCTGGAACCATAGAGCCAGAGGGAGCCCCCCCACTACACTTTTACAGCTCCAAGACCTGTCCAGAAAAAATAATGAAGTGGAGTTTGCACGCTAACGTGGATTCACACGGAAGTTAAACTAACAAAACTAGCTGTTATTAATCTCTTATTGCTCTGTGTTACAGACGTTATGCTGCAACTGTTCCGTTGGTGCTGCCAGAGTCAGGACAGTAGGGATTTGCATGAGTGTGTGTGTGTGTGTGTGTGTGTGTGTGTGTGTGTGTGTGTGTGTGTGTGTGTGTGTGTGTGTGTAAAATGCCCCAGTTAGGTATACCTAGTGGTTAGTGTTACTCAGGCTCAAGCCCTGTGCCTTAGGTACAAGGAGCAAGAGCCTGAATTCCCTACCCATACCACCCCTTGTGATTCAGGGATTTGAGTCCATAGCTCTCAACTGTCCAGATTTTCACAGAATATTTGGTTCATACTTTTAGTTTGTTCCTCTTAAAATTTGTGGTTTTCTGGCAAATCAGTGACAACTGAATTCACTAAATAATGATAGCTCTTTAAGTTTCAGTCTTCCTATCTTTCAGGAAACACATGGTAACACAAAGCACTTTATTTTAGCAACTTTCTAAGATTATACAAGCAATATTTAAATTGTGTCCCTGGTTTTGAGCCTTTGCCCCCCCCCCCCCAATAAATTGTGGCTTTTTCCAAATTTCTTGTGCTACGAAGTTGAGAGATTTAGTTGAGTGTAAGGTGGATTTTACAAGGATCTGAGAGCTTTGGGGGAAGAGAAGTTTAGTGCTACTTATGCTAAGTTGTTTGTGTTGTTAGTAGCACAACAGGTAATGTACTAGCTTGTGATGCAGAAGGCTGTGGGTTCTACTTCCATAGTATCCACATGGATCGCTGATACTGTACTGTGTTGTACTTTAAAGGCAGTGGATGCTGCAGTCCTATGAATGTTCTCCTTTGGTGGAGTTACCTAGTAACTATGAACCTGCCATCAGTTTACCATCCATTCCCCATTGCAAAATTACTAACTTATCATTTTTTAATGTCGCATAGGCAGTTTATTCTTCAAGGGCAACAGGCACTTTATGTGTAGATGAAACAATGAAATTTAAAGGTGTTTGCTAGCAGCAACCTCTTCATTAGTTACAGACACCTTCAATGTTGAAGTATTTAGATGACTTACTTCTGCAGAGATTTTGCATATTTACTGATATTGCTGGATTGTAATGACAGAAGTTTGAGTGGCCTTTTATGGTTGAAATTTTCTGAAATGGGTAGTTTTTTTCATTATTGGTTCACTTACTAGAAGACTGTTCCAAACTACAAATTTAAAATACATTCTAGCAAGTGGTGCTGTATTATACAAGGAATATAATTTAATACAATCAGGTTAATACAACCAAGAAGGTGAGTCAAAGAACACAAACATGTATGCTTGCTCACAGGATTCAGGAGATCAAAACAGGGAAAGAGACCAGTCACTTTCTCTGTTTGGCATATACATCTCAAAAGTAAAAGGAAATACCACAGGGGTTTGGCCGACTAAGTTTGAGATGACTGCAAACTAAGAGCAGTTATTGAATCCCCAAATGACTTAACCGTCATGCAGGAAGATTTGTCCCAGACAGTAACTGGTGCCAGAATTATGAATTGAAACTAAACTCCAAGAAATACATTATCATATCCTTCGGGAAATCATCTAATCCAGGGAACTGCCAAATTGACAATGCCCCTGAGAACTAACCCAGTTGTTTGGCATTTGGGAACTTGTGTGTACAGTGACCTAACTTTTGACCAACATTTGCCCAGAGTCATAAGAAAGCCTTTCTATATTGCACAGCTTAAAAACAAATTGATTGTGACTAGATCTAGAGATGTTATTGTCCCCCTTTACAAAGCCCTCATTAAGTCAATCATTTTGTATAATGCCCACTTTGGCATGCATCTGTCCAGACCCATGCAACAACTGTAATACCCACATAGATACCTTGCTAAAGGGATACAGGTCCTAAACAATAGGTCTTGCATGGACCACCTCAAAGATTTACCACTATACTCAGTATCCAACAGAGTGCTTAGGGGTGACATGTCTGGCATACAAGGCATCCTCTAACTGAATACAGATGAACCTACTGAACATCAACAAGTCAAATGGCATCAGAAATACTCAGTCCAGGTATCTAAACTGAATGTTGCGGAAAGATGGATATATATCACAGAGGCTACCACTGTTCCAGAACATATTATCCATTCAAGTAAAACAAAGCTCATCCCTGTCCATATTCAAATGCAACTTGGATCTAAGGATGGGTAACAGAAAATATACCCCAGGATTTCCCCCTCGTGCCAGTAATGGATAGAGGCAGTTCCTAAATGCTGCTTGCCATACATGGCCCCCCTTAAATTATCTATAGTATGATCACATTTATTCTCACTAGGGCTAATATACAATTTTCAGCCATGGGATAGGTAAAACCAATCAGGAAATGTTAATTCAAGCACCAAAAGGAAATTGATTAAGCTTAAAATGTCCTCCAGGTGAACCTATGTTGTGGTAGTAAATAGTTTTAAAAAATTCCCCTTTTAGATCACTAAGTGCCCCTTTCACCCCCCCCCCCCCCCCAGTCTTCAACAGTTTCCGGCGCCTCTGCCAGCCTCACAGAAACTACAAATTTACATTTCTTAGTAAGCTGCACCTGGCCAGGAAGACACAGCAATAAAAGACATTATACATGTAAAACCTTAGTAATTATCTCTTAAATCTAGACAATAGAAATAATTTCCAGGCCCAGACATCCTGTCTCTGAGCTTGAGATCAAACAGTCATACAATGCTCGACTTATCAGCTTTCTTCCAGCAGAGTGTACTGTGGTTACATTTTTAAAGCTCAACATATAGTTCTCTTTACATTTGTAGAACAAGCCTGTGGATTAGATTAATATTTACAAATGACATAGAATTATCGACAAAATTCTATCTAGCTAGGCTGGCAGCCTTTCAGTTTTTCACATCCCCCTCCACCCGAGAACTCAAGCTAGTTTTTCGAGTGTCCCTTGAGAAACATTGCTGGAGAAGGTTGATAGCTTATCCCATTCCCTGTCTTGACAGCCCATCTGCATTGACATTGCTAATCCCACTGCGGCGCTGCACTGACATATCATATGCTTCCAACCCTAGGCTCCATCTTAGCAACTTGGCATTTTGCTGGCTGGCTCAATTTAACCATGCTAGGGGATTGTGATCTATAACTACAGTGAATTTCCTTCCGTACAGATAAGGCTGATGTTTCTGCAGTGCCCACACTATGGCTAGACATTCCTTTTCTACAGCTGCATAACATTCCTCCCTGGGTTGGAGTCTATGACCGAGATAAACCTCTGGGTGCTTTTCTCCCTCTGAAGAAGTCTGGCTAAGTAAAGCCCCTACCCCATGGTTTGAAGCATCCACCTGCACAACAAATTCCTTGCTGTAATCTGGACTGGCTAACACAGGGGGTCCTCACAAAGCTTCTTTAAGCTTCTGGATTGCCTGATCACATGCTGGGGTCCACGCTACCTTTATGGCCTGTTATTCCTTGTCAGGTCTGTGAGGGGAGCAGCTATGGTACTATAACTGGGGACAAACTTTCTGCAGTACCCTGTTGTCCCTAAGAATGCCCTCACCTGCTTTTTGGTAACAGGTGCAGGCCATGCCTGAATGGCTTCCTCTTTGGCAGGTTCTGGCCTGATCTTACCACTCCCCACTCTATGTCCTAGGTAGGAGACCTCTGCCATACCCAGCTAACATTTGATCAGCTTAATGGTTAACCCTGCCCTCTGTAGTAGTCTGCTCACCAGCACCTCCCTGACATGCTGAAGGTGCTCTTGCCAAGAATGGCTGTAGATGACAATATGATCTAGGTAAGCAAGGGCAAACCCTCCTGCTCCTGCTAGGATTTGATCTACCAGCCTCTGGAAAGTTGCTGGGGCACTTTTCATCCCAAAGGACATCTTTGTGAACACATACAAGCCAAAAGGAGTCACAAAGGCTGACCTCTCTGTACCTGCCAGTAACTCTTGGTAAGTTCACTGGTGGTAAGGTACTTAGCCCTGCCCAGCAGCTCTAGAGCTTCATCTGCCTTAGACATGGGGTAAGCATCTGACTCTGTGTGACTATTTAATTTCCTGTAGTCCACACAGAACCTGGTGCTGCCATCCTTCTTTGGCACCAGCAACCACTGGGGAGGCCCAGGGATGGTTGAACTCCTGAATTACCTCTAGTTCCAACATTTCCTATATCTCTCCTCTCAGAGGCTGTTTGACTCTCTCAGGCACCCTATAAGGGGCCTGCCTAATAGGCCTTCAGGGTCCTGTATCCACCTCATGCTACACCAGGTGGGTGCACCCTGGTTTCCCAGTGAACATGTCCCCAAACTCCTGTAACACTACTCAGATTTTTCAAACCTGGGAAGGAGATAGCTGCTGGGACACTGCTACCCCTTCCACTGAGGTGTCAGTCCGAGCTTCACTGAGGAGAACAGTCACCAGATCTCCCTCAGACTCCTCCTGCAATCCACTGCAAATACTCAGCACAAGGGCCTCCCTATCATGGTAAGGTTTCATCATGTTAACATGGTACAATTGTTGGCCCTGCCTCCTGCCTAGCAGTTCCACCATGTAATTATCACTGACCTTCCTTACCACCTTGTAGGGTCTCTCCCAGGCTGCTTGCAGCTTGTTGTGTCCGACAGGAATGAGAACCATTACCTGCTCCCCTACAGTTTACTCTCTAGCTCAAGCATTCCTGTCATACCAGACCTTTTTCTGCTGTTGGGCTTCTGCCAGGTTCCCCTGGGCCAGGCCCATGAGTTCCTTGAGCCATGTCCTGTGGTTTAGGACATATGCCACAACAGACTCCTGGTGGCATTTGCACTCACCTTCCCACTCATCACAAATTAAATCTCTCACCCTATGCCCATACAGCAACTTAAAGGGTGAAAAACCTATGGATTCCTGCGGAACCTCTCTGTAAGCAAACAGGTGGGGCAAATATTTATCCCACTCCCTTTTAAATTGGTCTGCAAATGCCCATAGCATGGACTTGATTGTAGAGTTTAACCTCTCAACAAGACAATTAGTCTGGGGATGGTAGGGGGTGGTCTTTAGGTGCCTCACCCCACAGTACTTCCACAGACAATCCAGCAGGTCTGACATGAAATTGGCACCTCTGTCAGTCAGTATTTCTTTTGGGAACCTACCCTGCTGAAAATCAATAACAAAGCATTTTCCACCTTTTCTGCCTCAATGGAGGACAAAGCCACTGCCTCAGGGTATCCTGTAGCATAATCTACTACCACTAGGATATACTTTTTCCCTGTGGAACTTAGGTTACTCAGAGGCCCAGCAATATCCATAGTTACCCACTGAAATGGCTCCTCAATCACAGGCAAAGACATTAAAGGAGCTTTCATCTGGTCTCCTGCCTTGCCTACTTCTTGGCACTGCTCATAGGTCCTGCAGTACCATGTTACAGCTCTGGAAATTCCATGCCAATATAAGTTCTGCATAATACATATCTTTGCATGTTTTATGCCCATATGACTGCTAAGGGAATATCATGGGCTAGGACTAGAAGTGCCAGATGGTAGGTTCTAGACACTACCAACTGCTGTACCCTCTCACCTTCTACCCCACCCTCAGGGTTCCACTCTCTATACAGTAACCCTTTGTCCTAGTATACATATTCCCTCTTCCCTTGAGAATCAGGTGCCTCACTAGCCTAACTGCCTCAGGCCTTGCAATGTAGAGTCTGAGAGCTGAGCCTCTCTCAACACTCTCTTTGTAACCCTTCTCAGCTCCCCTTCCACAGGAAGTCTGATATCCTCTGACAGCAGTGCCTGTCAGCCTGGGTACTACTACTCACCTCTACCCTTGCAGTCACCCTGTCCAAGAGAGCATCAGTACCCACAAGTGACTGTGGCTCACCTTCAGTCTCACTGCTACAGGGTAGCTTCATCCCTGAAGTAACCACCTCACCAGTCCTGGCTGCAAGTGTGTGGTCTGTCTGGGTCTCATCCAGGCTACCAGACCCACATGCTTGTCTCCAAGCCTGACTGCATGTAAATGCATTAACACATGGTACTGCCTCATCAAAATCTTTCCCTATCAGGACATCTGCAGGATGGTAGCTTGCTACCCCTATGGTCTCAAAACAACCTACTATTGGCATTTTGTCCTTCCCACTTACTGGCTCCCTCACCATTTGTTCCCCACCCTGCCTCCATGGACATCTATATGCCACATGGCCCCAATGGTTGCATTCAAAACATTTAACCCTAGATCCCGGATGTGTACCTAGACCAATGGCTTCCCTTGCTACTGGCAGATTGTGTTGGGGCAGCCTGGGCTACCCACAATGGGTTCCCTTAGACCCATGAGCAGCACTGGGTGTCCCTTTCCTGTGCAGGGATGCCCTGCTTGCTAGGTATAGGTCTCCCTTCCTCCCCAGCTCATCTGAAGTAGCACATTGTCTATCACCTAATCAGATCCTCATTATTTATTTATTTATTTTACATTTGTTAACCGGGCTAGTCTGGCTGGATACATGTCCATTTTCAGCAGAGGCCCGAGGAGAAAAGCTCCACTAATAGACTACGGCATACATGAAGACTACTTAACTAAGTAGCTCAAACTTTTTAACAGAGAACAAAACACAAAACAAATCAAATCAAAAAGTCTCAACAGAATACAGATTGACTTAACTAACTTAAGTATATTACAGTAAGATTAAGATAACAGTTCACGCTA
Organism: Protopterus annectens; assembly: GCF_019279795.1. NCBI lineage: Eukaryota > Metazoa > Chordata > Ceratodontiformes > Protopteridae > Protopterus > Protopterus annectens. Next base: position 22,832,422 of record NC_056739.1, on the reverse strand, counting down.
TGTGGTTGAGGAAATAAATTCAGGCACAAGAAAATACAGTTGAGTAAAGGATAACTGTAGTGGAGGTATATAAAAATTAATCAATGGTCCGAGGTAGAGAAGAGTGATGGTATTACACAGAGTGAAGAGAAAGCTAGTAGTTAGGCAAGCTAAAAAAAAGCAAGTTAGAAGGTAAGGAGAAAAGTTGGTAGTAAAGTTAAGGGAGAAAGGGTTAAGTGGAAAAAGACAAGTGAGGGTAGAGTAAGTTTAGATAGGGTAGTGGTGTTTAATCAAGTTAACTGTTAGGAAGGAAAAGTTAAAACAGGAGAGTGAGGTAGATAGGCAGAGAGACAAGGTAAAAGGGTGAGGGACCAGAAGGGGGTTCAGAATGATAGTTTAGGTAAGAATGGGAGAGTAAAGAAAGAAATATGCAGACTGTTCAGAGTAATAAACAGTAGTATGCTCAGTCAGGGTTAGAGCAGGGGCAGAGCCAGTGGATTTGTAGGTGGTTTTTTATCTGTTTTGAAAAGGTGGTATGATGTTAGGGAGGTCAGTTCAGTGGGAAGTTTATTCCAGTAAGAACCGATAGTGTTTGCAAATAGGGAATCACCTGATTTATTATGAGATTTCAAGGTAGTCACTAATAGTTTGTTGGCTGATCTGAGTGTCTTGAGGTTTTTATAAGGTGTAATGACATTATTTAGAATAGGGATGTTGGAAGGGTAATGGAGAATTTTGAAGGTGATGACTAGTTGTTGTAGAAGTATAAGGTTAGGGAGTTCAAGCCAGTTGAGTTTCTTTAAGTTTAGACAGTGGTGAGTTTGGAAGGGTGAGCCAGTGGCAAATCTGGCTATACTGTGGTAGGCAGTATTTAGTTTCTGAAGATTACTCTTTGATAAGTTGACAAAGGAGGAGGCATAGGTTAGTGTTGAGATAAGGTGAGTTTGGGCTAGGGCTACTCGGGAAGAGGCAGTGAGATAGGGCTTTAGTCTGTAAAGGGCACCAATCTTTTTGTTAACAGTTTTGATAGTTAAATCAATATGATGGTGGAAGTTAAGCTGGTTATCTATGGTGGCCTAGGAGTTTGGTGCAGTTGTCAGGTTGGATGATAGTGCCATTACAGGATGTTATAGAGAAAGAGATAGGGGTGGATTTAGAGGTAGGGGTAAAAAGTAATAGTTTGGTTTTTTTGGGATTCAGGAGGAGGCAGATATGTTGAAAAAAATTTTCTGCTGCAGTGAAGACTGCTTGGGTGGTGGAGTGGAGTTCTTCTGGGGTAGGGGCAGAGCAGATGAGAGTAGAATCATCTGCATATTGTATGCATGTGGATGTAGGTAGCGAGTTGGGCAAATTGTTGATGAAAGTGGAGAAAAGTAGGGGGCCTAGGATGGATCCTTGTGGGACACCAAGAGTGACAGGGAGTCGAGTGGATAGATGGCTATCCCACAGTACAGCTTGTTTCCTATTAGTTAAATAGGAATTGAACCACTGTAAGGCTAGAGAGTCTAGAGAGAGATTTTAAGGTATCAAGGAGAAGTTGATGGTTAACCATGTCAAATGCCTTTGAGAGGTCTAGAAACAGTGCGGAAGAGAATAGGTTATTATTTCGATTTTTATTTATGGTATCAGAGAAGGAAAGAAGGGCAGTAGTAGTGCTGTGGTAGGGTCTGAAGCCATGTTGAGAGTCTACAAGCAAGTTGTTATTTAAGAGATAGTTTAGGAGTTGGTGGTGAATACAGCGTTCCATTATTTTCGATAAGGGTGATAGGAGGGCGATAGGTCTAAAATTGGATAGTTCATTAGAGTTTCCACCTTTGTGGAGTGGAATGATGTGGGAGATTTTCCAGCAGGATGGAATTTTGGATTCTGTTATGGTTCTGTTTATTAGGATGGATACTGGGTATGCTATTTCTTTTGCAGCTAATTGAAGGAATTCAGCAGGAAGTTTGTCAGCTGAAGGTGTACAGGGTTTTAGTTTAGATAGTAGTTTCTGTATATAGGTAGTTGAGACGGTTTCTAGTTTTAGTGTATAGGTATTGCTGGGGATGGGAGTAGTTTGGAGGGGGGGGGGTGGAGTAATAGAGCTTGCAAGTGAGTTAACAGTTTGAGAGAAGAAATTGTTAAAGGTGTTGGCTATAATGTTAGGTTGTTCTTGTGCTAAGCTAGCTGGGGTAGGTGTTTTGGTATTGCCTGGATGGAGAAGTTTATTAATTCCTGACCAGAATCTTTTGGGTTTTGGTTGTGGTTTTGTTGGTATTGAAGTTATAGTTTTTTTTATCTAGGATGACAAGTTTCTTTGTTTTGTTTCTTAGATGTTTGAAGGTCTGATGGTCAGTGGGGTTTTTAGTGGATCTCCATAATGACCATGATTTATTTCTCATTCTCATTGTTTGTTTAGTAGTAGCAGAGAGCCAAGGAGCTGCTTTGGATCTGATTTTAACTAGTCGGGATGGTGCATGTTGGTTTAGAATTTGTAAGAAGGTATTGTTGAAATGCATAACTGCATCATCTATTGGGAGGTATTTAAGTGTAGACCAGTTATATTGTTTGAGTTCAGTTTGAAAGGATGACAGATTGAATGCTGTTCTATTATATTTTGTCCGATAAGTAGGTTGTTTAGGGATGTTGCATTTTTTTTTAGTGATAAAGGTGAGGAGGTGGTCACTAATATTGTCTGGGAGTATGCCTGTATTATAGGAGAGGGGATTGTTGTTGGTTAGTATCCAGTCTAGGATAGTTTGTTTGTGGGTGGATTTGTTTATTCTAGTAGGAGAGTTAATGGTTTGGTGAAAGTTAAAGAGGTTAAGGTGTATGGTGGGTTTGGGGGATATGCAGGAGTTCCAGTCGATATTAAAGTCACCTAGGATAATGGTTTCCTGGGAAGGTGCTAGAGATCCAGCAAAGGATATTTTCTAGGGTGTGGATGTTCTTGCCTGGGGGGATGTAGGAACATATTATGTTTATAGATTTGGTTGTGTTGATTTGGAGTTTGGTGCATAGCATTTCAGCATTTCCTGGTGGGGGAAGGAGTTAATTAAAGTTAGCTGAAGTTGGGATTTAAACAGGAGGGCCACCCCTTTTTGTTAGTGCGGTCTATTCTTAAGGTACTATATCCTGGGGGGGTGAATTCATTGTCTTTTGTAGTAGGTTTAAGCCAGGTTTCTGTGAGGCATAGGATATCAAAGGCATAGAAATCAATTAAGGCATGGAGTTGAGTGATTTTGTTGTTAATGCTACGGATATTAAGATGAGCAATTGAGAGGGAGTCTGAGGAAGAGTGTGGGTTAGTGTAGGTGGTAGTTTGTATTAGAGGGCTTGGGATTTGGGGGGTGTTGGGGCCAGGGTTGGGGTGGATATCTCCATATATAAGTAAAGGAGTTTGTGGTGGTTGAAGAGGTTTTGTATGTTTGAGTGATATTGGAATGAATCTCTTAGAGGTAGTCAGTTGGTAGCGGTGGGTTTTATGGAAGAGAGGGGGGAGATAGGGGCAGGTTGTTAGTATGTTAATGTGTACTAGTTTGGGTAGGGGAAGTGTAGTAGTAGTATCTTTGTTTGAAGATGGAGTTTGAAGTAGTATGAGATTTTCATAGGAGGTAAGGGTGTAGAAGAAGAGTAGAATGTTTAGGAGAAGGAGAGGTGAGAGAAACTTTAGGGTAGAGGGCATAGTTATAAAGAGTAGGAGGTTAGAGTTAATAGGGTAGTAGGGAAATAGGAGGAGAGGTATTAGGAGAGGGTGTGGTGTAGGAAGTGAGGTATAAGATGGTGGATAAAATGGAGAAAATGTTATAGGTTGGTGAGTAATTAGGGGGTGTGTCCAGGGAAGTATAAATGTAGGACCCCTGGGGGTGGGTGGGAATTGGGGTAGGGAAGACAACCAGTAGCAGAAAACAATCAGTCAGGAGGTAGAGAATAGGTGGAAGAGTAAAGGTGGGTTAGAAAGGTAGGGAAGACTTGTGTGGAGTTAGTAGTAAAATGCTGTAAAGTGTAGAAAGAGATGGGTATACAAAAGAAAGAAAGAGAAACAAGATGGAAATCAGGTTGAACATTAAGAAGAGCAGTATGAATTACTAATAATAGTGAGAGTAGGAGAAAGAGATGACAAAATAAAACAGATAAGTGAAACTGGAGGAAAAGTAAGTATGAATAGCAGGATGGAGGGAGGTCAGGGTAAAGGCAGTAGAGAGATATGACCAAGAGGAAGGAGGCAAAAACTAAAACTAAAGAATAGGGGGCTGCTGGTTTACCTGGGTAGGGTAAAACAAATGTCCCAGTGAGTAGTATTAAGTTAATCTAGTAATAGGACATACTTTCAACAATTATCAGGGAGGACAGTCCTTGCTTTTAGGGATGCCTATTCAGGATACTGGAGAATGTTGAGATGTCCACAGGGCCTCTTAGATTAAATTATGGATGGGAACCCTGGTGCACAATCTGTATAGTGAGCTATAGGTAAAGAGAAGAGAGAGAAACAAGCACAGGGGAGAGAAATGGTTATTTAGTGATATTAATCATGTCCTCAGGCAAAGCGCTAAGGGCTTGTTCCCTCACCAAAAGGTCTGCCAGCTCTTCAAAAGTGGTGACCTGACATCCACTCACCCACCTATGAAAATAAGTGCTCAGTTCAGCAACATATCCACACACACTTTCATCTGCCTTGTGTCTATGCTCACAAAATGTTTGCCTATAAGTTTCAGGTGTTAGCTTAAAAAATTCTAAAACAACTCTTTACAGCATTATAATTAAAACAGTCAACATCAGATAATTTGTACATTTACAGCTTTACCATGGAGTAAGGGGGGTCAGGAACCATACCTAGAGCCTTTGGTCAACATCATACTGTTTACATACCCTCTCAAACATATGAATTAAACTATCAAAATTATCCCCTTCTTTAAACTGCGGAAGAAATTTACTGACATTTTGTGCTTCTGGGGTCCAGTTACTCCCTTCCCCATTACCTCCATGACTCTGGTGAAGAGTCAGTATCTCCTTTTCATGCTGCCTCTGCATCTTCTTCTCCACAGCTTACATTTCCAATTGCCTGACGTCCAACTCAAGTCTCTTTAGCTCCAGATGGATATTTAAGTCCTCTGCAAAAAAGTTGAGCTGTCCATTCTCTGAGTGTTGTACAGCTCCATGGCCAGTCTGATTGTCCTCCTGATTGCTGTTTTCTGATACAGCTGTGACCAAAGCTGCAGTCATGTCTACCTTAGTCAGGTTTCCATGCACCAGTCCCTTAGCCTGGCACATCTCAGCCAACTGGCTCCTTGTCAGCTTGCCATACTCCTCTGCTGACATGCTTGCCTTCTCTTCCTCACTAACTAAGTTAACAAAAGAAATCAAACAATTGTGACCAAAACTCTGAGTATTCACTGCGTTGCTGATTTAGCATACAAAAACACCTTCAGTGATCACTGTACACAAGCTACAGGAATTCACTATCCACACAACTACAAGCCAATTAGTATGTGATGTGGCTAACTCACCACAATCAAACAATTAATATTTGATGTGGATATCCCACCACTGCCAAACAATTAATATGTGACACCCATACACTGGCCAAGTAATCAAGGAACCTCAATCCTAACCCCTACCACCAGAGAGGGGTGTGCACACTTGGAAAGATAACAAGTACACACACAGTAAAGTACAATTTCCCTTAAGAGCACACAGAGATCACAGTAAGTCTGGGGCTGGTTTCTCCCTTTCTGTCCAGATCCCCAATAAGACTCCCACTGACACAGCTATAGGGTTCAGATCCCAGCTGAGTAGTCAAGCCAAAACTGCCAGTACCCTCTCTGTCCAACCAGTGCTTTATGTCCCTGCCCAAGTAGCTGACACACACACACTTTGAGATTTGGTTTATATACAAACACACAGACACTCCTGGGGAAGGCTGGCACAAGTTCTTCAGTTATGCCTCCTCCTGCCAGGCTATAAGATCGTAATCACTGCCACCAACTACTCTTATCAGCTACTAACAAGGCCCTTCCCAAATGGTGAACAATTTTACTGTGTAATATTACTATTATTCAAATAGTAAATGTGACCCAGGGCTAAAGTTTTTGGAGTGGCTTAGTACAATATCACTAAATACATGCAAGTACTCTAGAGCTTAAACTATCTCTGCACAAAACAGCCACAGTTGAAAGGTTTAAAAATATTTAATAATAAATAATAAAACACAAGACAATACTTATTACTTCAACACAATGACATTACAGAGTTCAGAGCTCACAGGAAAATGCTTTACAATAATACTGTAGAATAGTCTGACAGAAATATAGAAAACAGCCAGACCAATCTGGTTATTTATATCTCTAAGCAAAATCACTTTTCTAAATAAATATCTTACTTACAGATCAAAGGCAGAGTGCTGGTGAGCTGGTGTGTTCAGGGTCAGACAAAATAAAAAATGTTTTCTTTCTCTCTGGAAAAGTCTTAAATTGATAACACAGTACTGTTGAGTCATTTCAGATTACATCATTCTTAACAGCTCTGATTTAGTTTCCCAAGCTCATAGAAACTCAGAATTTACATTTCTTAGTAAGCTGTACCTGTCCAGGAAGCCACAGCAATAAACAACATTATACATGTAAAACCTTAGTAATTATCTCTTAAATCAAGACAATAGAAAGAATTTCCTGGCCCAGACATCCTGTCTCTAAGCTTGAGATCAAACAGTCATACAGTGTTCGACTTATCAGCTTTCTTCCAGCAGAGTGCACTGTGTTTACATTTTTGAAGCTCAACATATACTTCTCTTTACATTTGTAGAACATGCCTGTGGATTATATTAATATTTACAAATGGCATAGAATTATTTACAAAATTGTATCTAGCTAGGCTGGCAGCCTTTCAGTTTTTCACACAGCTAAGAAAAGTAACCCATCTAACATGTCCTGGGGTCATCTGTGAATAGACCATGCTGAAGAAAGGGCTATCCAGGAGTCATCACATTAATCAGTTTAAGCCACAGCAGCTCTACTCAATGTCCTATCAGATCAACAAGGTCCTCACTATTGTCATGGAGATGAAGCCCAGTAACCCCATGTAAAACCTTATTTAAATCCTATCTGCTCTTATTCCATGATTGTTACCCCAGTTCATGACCAGAGATGAGGATGGAGTGGACACTGACGAGCAGATCTGGAGCTGAAAATTCAGCTCCCACTTCAGTATCATGGATCAGTTCAGAATGAATGAGTCTGTAGCTCTTAACCCAGAAAATCTGCAAGTCTTACATTCTCCATTCATGAAAGAGAGCCTAAGATATTTAAATTCCTCCAGTTATGTCATCTCTTCCATCTACACCTAAACAAAACAATCCACTTTTCCTGTGAGAGCACAGAGAACTCAGATTTGGAAATGCAATCTTTATCTCAGTAGCTTCACATTTAACAGTGAATCACTTGGGTATGATGAAGACCGTGATTTAATGAGGCAAAAAGGGTATCTACAAAGTATAGAGATTGCATGTCTAGGTATTTAAATCAGACACCCCACCAGCATCAGCTGCATCCTGATATTTTCATTAAAAAATCACAAATGGCAGTGGACACAAAGTGAGCCTTTCACAGAGCCTGATATCCACCTTTAACAAATCTTACCTAATGGGAAAAAGGTAAAATACAACTTTCATTGCATTAAATGGATAGTATATATGGGGTGCCTTAATGTACTATACCCCACAAGACATCCCCCAGCACATGCTAAGGTACACACACATCTCCAGTCTCACAAAACTGACTGGATTAGCAAACTTACATGGCCATTGTTCCAGAGCCTGGATATGTACCAGCATTATTTCTTCTGAACTTGAGGTATGACTATTTGCCAACCTTCTCCAGCACTGTGACACAGGCTTTTCCCTGGAAGGCTGAGGACTGAGAACTCCTATACACAAAACACGCCTTACAATCATTTGAAATATGGATGTGAATGCCACAATCAGCCAGCAGAAAGGTGCTGTCCTCACATTCCATTCTGTACTCAGGAGTCAGATTAGTCACACTACTTCCTGTCAAAGTCTTCTCAGAGACAAGACATGGTGGCATCCCACACAGATGATATGTGGACCTATTCTGAAAACATTCTCATAGGCAAATCATAGCATTAACCACAGAGATAGTATGTGGAAGTATGTAGGAGACCTCCTCCAGAGATATGATATGGAGTAATTCTGCACAGATGGAATGAGAAAGTATAGCGAAGACCTTCTCAGTGCTCCTTAACAGTATTGGTCTCTCCATGTGATATATCATTTGACAAATTCAGCTCTCACCAAGTGGAGATCACTTAATAGCTCTGTTAAGACTGGTAGAGAAGGGTGAAGGCTGCCAGCCTAGCCAAATAAAATTTTATAGATAATTCTATCATTTGTAAATATCAAGGTAAGATACGGGCTTGTTATTTTAAATGAAAGAATGTGCTGTGAAATGTTGAACTTAAAACAATGTGACAACATTGACATCTGCTGTAAAGAAAGCTAAGTCAGACATTTCTTGTTGGTCCTTTGAAATTAAAATTACTTTATGTCTGTTCCTTTGAAGTTAGAATTTGGAGTTGATAAGCCTGGAGTAAGCATCCTGCCTATTGTCATGTAAATGCAGTTTCTGTCAGCCTGGGAACACCAGGAAAGTATAAAAGATGATGTAATGTTTTATCAGAACTGCAGTTTCAATTTAAACAGTGAGAACCAGAGATTATGAAGTATTTTTGTCTGGACTATCCAACTCAGCACTGCCTTATGTTCTCTTAGGTAAGTTATCTTAGAAGTGTGTTTTCTTGTAGAAATAGCTAGGACTATAAAAATTAGACTAAGTGTTTTTCTGTGATGTCAGAACTGTACTACTGATTTATTTTAAGCATCTCTGTGTGATCTCTGAACTCTTTTGACTAGCACTGTATAGTACAAAGTATTGACTTGTGGTTTTAATTATTTATTATTAAATATTTTAAAACCTTTTAACTGTGGCTGGTTTGTGTAGAGATAATTTAAGCTCCTAAGAGTACTTGCATGCCTTTGGTAAAACTGTACAAGGCCACTCTAATAGCTTTAGCCCTGGGCTATACTACTAATTGGATATTAATATTGCACAGTAATAATTAGACACCCTTTTAAGGGCCTTTGAGTAGCTGATAAATATTAGCTGGGTGGTGGCAGTAATTACTACAGTATAGTCTGGGTAAAAGGGGTACCGCTGGAGAACCTGTGCTAGCCTTCCCCAGAAGTGTCTGTGTGGTTGTGTAAACTCTTATCTCAAAGTGTGTGTGTGTCAGCTACTTGGGCAGGGACATGAAGCACTGGTTGGACAGAGAGGGTGCTGGAGATTATAGCTTGCCCAGCTAGGCTGAGGTCTGGACCCTATAGCTGTGCCATTGGGAAGTCTTACTGGGGACCTGGGGAGCAAGGGAGTGACCAGCCCCAGACTGACTGTGATCTCTGTGTGCTCGTAAGGGAAATTGCACTTTACTGTGTGTATTTGTTATCCTTTCCTTATATATGAGACCCCCTCCCTGGTGTTAGTGGTGAGGATTGAGGCTCCCTGATTGCTGGGCCAGGACACAGGCGTCACAAGCTCTCTGCCTCTTCCTTCACACACATGTACAGAATATACAGACTCAGGTTGTGATAGTAGGACTACACTGTTGAGGGCTGAACTAAACCCATATGGTGGAACTACCGCTTAAACTCTATAATAAAAAGATAAAAGCTCATGGCCATCACTAAAAGATGTCCATTCATCATTATAAAAGGAATGAAGAACTGGACAGTCTCTCAAGCTTACCATTAGGAAGTGCAAGACCAACTATGAACTTAGGATTGTGGTTAATTCAAAAGATAACCACAAGGCATTCTTCAGCTATATTAGAAAGATTAGAACCAGCTTCTTTAACCCCAAGGGCATTGCTAATTTTCTTGTGGACAAATTCTCTTCTAACTTCACTCAATCCACCCATCCCTCTCTCCCATCCATTCCTCCTCACACTCCCCCTCTCTAAGATCAATTTGGTCCAAGTCCTTGTGGAATTTTCCAAAACTAAAAGCAGTATGACCAAGGGTCCAAACAATTTCCCTGAATGACAGCTAAGAGGTATAAAAGTTACACTTAGCAGAACCCCTCTGTCAACTCTTCATATGGAGTCTCTCCACTGGTTATGTCCCCAAGAAGTGGACAATGGCAGTTGTGGTGCCCTTGTGTAAAGGGAGTCCCTGTACTGACCCTGGGAATTACAGAATAATTAGTCTGACTAGTATTATTTACAGCACTTTGGAACGTACTGTCAACTGAACAAATACTGATATAGGGGACCTTGTATCCCTGGACACACATCAGTTCAGCTTAGTAAAAGGGAGACCGTGTCTGCTGAATGTAGCTGAGCTCCTCAAAAGGGTTAATGAGGCCATGGATAAGGGACAGGCAGTCTATTCTACTTACCTAGACCTTGCCAAGGCCATTGGCACCATCTCCCATGCTGTGATTATCAACAAACTCTCCTGACTCAAAATTAACCCCTACATAGTTTGCTGGATTTTAATTAGCTATCTGACAGAACCCAGACCATTATGGTCAGGGGTGTTTGCTCTAGACAAAAAATGTCACTAATGGGATCCCATAGAGCTCTGTTCCAAGTCTTCTCCTCTTTGGTATATATTTCTGTAACATTAAAAAAAAATGATATCAAGAGACTTTGCCTAATCAAATCTGCCGATGACTATAAACTGGTGTTTGTTATTAAATCTCATTCTGATACTCAAATTCTTCAGCAAAGGCCAGACCAAACATTTTGTCTGTATCTCATGAGCTTACCTTTAATACCAAGAAATGTAGAATAATTTCCTTGGTAAATCTACCATAACCACTGCTTACCATATAGGTAACATTCCACTTAAATCTGATACAGTGTTGGGCAGGTAGTAATTTCTGCATGTATTTTAACCTTCACAGTAACTAGTCTGCAGACAAGTGCATCAATGCCCTAACTTGGTACTCAGTAGCCTTATAGTTTGTAACCCTCCTCCGCAGACATGCTGATGGTCAGCTTTTACTCACTGCTTCCTAACAGACATATTTACTCCTTACTGGCTTTTGAATTGCTCTTACTCCTTATCTGTTTCTTTCTCTTATACTTTCTTCACATTTTCTGGACTTGCTACTCCCATTATTTATCTTCTCCTGACTTTTCTCAGCGATACTATATGCCTTCAAGGAGCTCACCCTTAGTCTCCCTTCCTTAAGCGTATTTCTCCTTTTGATCCCTCCCTTAAGTTTATTTTTCCTTGTCCCTCCTTCCCCTAAGTTTATTTCTCTCTGTTACCTCCCTTCCTTAAGTTTATTTCTCATTGTTACCTCCCTCCCTTAAGCGTATTTCTCCTTTTGCTCCCTCACGTTTATTTCTGTTATTACCCCTTTCTCTCTTAAGTTTATTTCTTCTTGCTCTGTCCCATACGCTTATTTCTCCTTCTGCTTCCTCCATCAAGCTTATTTCTCCTTTTGCTCTCTCCCTTAAGTTTGTTTCTCCTTATTCCCTCCCTTCCTTAAGTATATTTCTCTTTGTTACCTCCCTCAAGCTTATTTCTCTTTGTTACCTCCCTCACTTAAGTTTATTTCTCCTTTTGCTTCCTCAAGTTTATTGCTGGTGGCACAGCCTAGATGGCTAGCTGAGCACAGCACTTTGAGCTCTATAAAACTAATATTATAGACAGGAATTAGACCAAAATATATATTAAATTTTCATAACATCTAGTTATTAACTGTCTAAACTTCAACTTTACAAACTTTGAGGTTCTTATTCCAAATAATTCTTGTCAAATTATCTGAAACTAAACTTGAAGGAAAATGAATGGCTCCAAGTCTTAACAATCTGATGCTGCACTGAGGAAAGAACTGGTGTCTTCCACTCTACAGTCACTATCACTGAAGATAGATGACTTCTAACAAAACTTGAGAAATTAAGTGAGAACAGCTCTAAACAAACTGAAGTTTTTAGAGACCTTTTCCAACACCACCAAAATAAAATAATGGATATGGAGATGGCCATAACAGACATAGATGGGAGATTAGAAGAGGATGAATTGCACACAGACTTTCTTCTCAAACAAAACATGGCTAATTAATAAAACTGATGACCTTGTAAATTGGGAGAGAAGGTGTAACATTCAAATCTTTGGAGTACTAGAAAATGCAGAAGGTGAGAAGATTTCATTTCTAAATAATTGGATTCCCAAAATTTTAAACTTACAAGAAGAGCTCTCCTTTGGTATAGAAAGAGCCCACAGTGTAATTGGTAAGCCAGTGCCCATATCTTCCACAGCAGCACCCAGATCTATTGTCATAAAATTTCTCTCTTACTTAGATAAGGAACTAGTGCTAAAGACAGCCTGGAGGAAAGCCCCATTGAAATTTAACCAAAACCTCCTCAGATTTGACAATGATTACTCTGTGAGAGCTTTAGAAATGAAGAAGAAATGCTGGCCACTGGTTAAACATCTGAAACAAAACAATATTAGAGCTTAAATAATGTGCCATCTCCATTACAACAGACAATCTAACAACCATTCCAGAGGATATGGATTTTTCCTAGACTTCTTTAAAGAGAACATCTGAGAAAAACCCATGGACTGAGGTTAAAAAGAAGAAACAAAAAAACTGAGACTTCAGCTGCCACAACAAATACATCTCTCAAATAATCAAGTGGTAAATAAATAATTAAGTTTTGTTTCTCTTTCAAGTAGTTAATGTTTTCTTAATTCATGGTTATTGCACCCTTATGGTAACTAAAAGCTTTTAAAATACTTATTAACACACAAAGCAAATAGTTAATTCATAGGATAAAATACTAGGGAATTGTTTAAACATCTCTTAATATCTTTAACTGCCTGCAGAGATAATTTGTGTGTGTGTATATATATATATATATATATATATATATATATATATATATATATATATATGTACAATAAAAAAATACTTCTGGACAAAGATCTGCTAGTAAATCTTATGTGTACATAAATCCTTTCAAATGGGTTGGGCAAGGGCTTCATGCTGAAAACGTTAGAAATCTTTGTTAAGATATTTATGTAATTTGTTTAACTAATTACATAGTAAAATGTCTCATAATAAATGAATTACATTAGACAAACTAGACTTTGTTTTCATTTATTTAACTTTAAATGCTCAATCTAATATTTATTAATGTCAGAGTGACAATGTGTATGTAAAGCCGAGAAAAGGCCGTAATCACAGCTCCATTTTTTAGTTTTATTTTCTCTTTTTTCACTTCATTAAGCCTTTTTTGTCAAAGAATGTTTTTTTTTAAATTGAAGGTAAAGCTTTTCCTTACATTGAGATGATCCTTGAGCCGTTTTGAAACCACTCTGCCTTTTCTGAGGCTTCAGGAACTGTTAGTCCATTCTTCTTTGTTGCACTCTACAGTAAGTGAAGGGAACAGTTTCAGGGATGCACTCAGCTTCAGGTCTCCTGAATAATGTTGAAAATGCTTGGACTGCTATATTTTAAGTAAGTTTGATTTCTTTCTTATATAAAGAAATTACTCATTTTAACTTAATGCTTAGAAACGGAATAATAATAGTTTAATATATATATATATATATATATATATATATATATATATATATATATATATATATATATATATATATATATATATATATATATATATATATATATATATATATATACACTATTTTAAATTAAAGCTGACAGAAATAAGAATAACGTTAAATCAGTCCAGATTTAAAAGCATAAGTACGCACATATCTTAAAGCCTTTAGTAGAATATCCTAACTATGCAATATGAGGACAGCAAGCTAGCAATAAATTTCATGGATTTTTGTTATGTTGAAGTTTTATAAGTGTGTGAATCTTGATCAGGAGAAACTTATAAGATTCATTTATTATAAGGTAAATAAAAATTGTAAACAACCACACTTAACATGGATTTAAAAACAGACGAATAGCTGTTTAAGTTTTTTTGGTGGAGAACTTAAAATCTGCAAGCAGTATAACCTAACAAATGGCAAGATTCACAATTTTAATGAATATATAGCTTGCACCATTATTATAAAAAAAGTTGGAATTTTATCTCGTTTGCAAAATATTTAAAGGGGCTACACATCAACTGAAGTAGACTAAGAAAGTAAGAGCAAGTAAGGAAGACTTTGTAGAAGTAAAAGGAATAATAAATAGATGTGAGACGAAGAGTGTGAATATAATACAACATGAATAATTCACATCTACACAGAAGATGAAATTGAATGTTAACACATAAGATCATCACTGCAGTAACACAGGAAATGCAACAATCATCACCATCTCATATTTAAAAGTGCTTAGTAGTTATATGAAGTTGGGCTATCACCATTATAAGAATAACCTATGAAAAGTTTTATCTTTGCAATGTTTGTGAAAAGATTTTATTAAGCACATTTTATAATATAGTCACTGCACCAACCCTTTACTGATTTGGGTTTTAATTAATTCTTGCTTCAAAAAGAATATAGTTAACAACATATATAGACTCTTAACCTTATAAAAGTAAATGTAGTCCAACATTAACTATTTATCTTAATTTAATGTAATTTAAAGTACTCCACTGGAAAACTTGTGAAGTTCCTTAATGACAAACTAAAATAAATGTCTGCAAGTTCTACTTTTACATTCAATTTTTAACTTGATTATAACTATATAGATGAAACAGAGGGTTAAAGAGATGATAAACAGATGTGCTTAAGTAATTATCTTTATATTTGCATATGTATTATACTATTTTAGAGGTATTTATACAAGTTTTTGATAATTAACAAGTTTTCAAACAAAGTAAAAGATTTACAGTTGGACTGAAACTCTATTTAGATATAAATGACTGAGCCAGATTATAGCTTCTTTTGATTTTTCACTACTGATGTTTACAATAATTATAAATGTGTGTGCATGACTCTTTTGGAATTTTTATACCATAAAGGGGCATCTATCATTCTTTTTACTTGTTTATTCTTTGGTTAATGTCACTAAAATATAAACTCTTATTGATTCAGGCTAATAGATAAAGATCTTTTACATTTGTTCAAACTTGCTAAACTTCATATATTAATTTGTGTCAAAGACTTTTTTTCAGTCTCTTATTAGACCAGAGTTAAGATTTTAGGAGTAACCTTGGTGTTAAAATATTTGTGTTTTCTTTGTAATCCTTCCTTGTTAAGACATATACTAATATAAATGAATTTTAAATTAATTTTAGCTTACTTTATCTTACTAAAATTCACCTGAGATATCGTATGCTCATTCAGGAACATGTCACAATGCCAAAATCCTGAAAGATCGAATTTCATATGGCCGAGACCATATGATCAAACTTTTAGAATCCCAACATTGTGAATGGAGATCTGCATATAATGTCGAATGGAAGATGTCCCTTTTCCTCACTGTAGTGCAATCTCAGAGTTGAAATATTTAAGGGGTGCAGGGGCTTGCACCAAACATTTAAATTGTTTATTTTTTGGATTTGTTTTGGAATTTTGATATTCCAAAATATCAGTCATAGGGTCTCGATCATATGAAATTCAATGTTTTGGAATTTCGAGATTCTGAAATGAATCTGCTCATCTCCTTTCACAATCGTTTTAACTGTCATTAAAGAATTAAGCCTTAAACTCTTAGGTTAAAATAGGAACTTCAACATCCAGTATCATATACACAGCTTAAGAAGTTAAGATATCTTCAAGTCTCCTTTTTCCTCACTGCATTTTAATTACTCGAGTGGAAATTGTTCAAATTAATTTTATGTTTACAACATAAGTCTCTCTACTAACATTTTAAAGCTGGTAGGTATGTTTATGTTGGTTTGGGAAAGAAGGTTGATTGATTTTAACTTATTTTTCAAACTGGGAATTTTTTTAAATTCCATGTTGGTGTTGGGGGAAAACACTTTTTTTTTTTTTTTATTAGTTCTTAAGATGATTATCCTGTTATATCTTTTTACATTCAGGCCTGATTACGATATACTTTACATAATATTTGCAGTCATGATTCTTCCAAACACTTTGCTTATACAAGCTAAAGTTTGGAAATCTCAAATCTCCATCAAATGCTTTGAGATAAAATCAGTCATTACTGACCATTGGATAAATCAGTCTTAAAATTCACCATGTCTTTGTCCTTAGTTTCATTTAATATTAATGGCATTAATAATCCGAAGAAAAGGTCAAACCTTTTAAGATACCTACAATTAAATAAACCACAAATATTATTCTTACATGATGTGCATTTTAAAAACACAGATAAAGATGTCTGGGAACCAAACACACATACAATACTAGCTCATACTTCATTTAAGTCTAAAATGAGAGGAGTGATGATATTATGGAAGAATGACATTATTTGTCCTCAGATATTATGTAAGCGTGAGGATCCTGAGAGACTATTAGCCATCATCATCATGAAATTTAGCCACAGAATTTGTGTGTTTGCTAATCTCTGTTGGTTTTCAGGACTGGATGCTTCAACTGCTAAACAACATCTTGATTTTACTGATAGTATATCAAAAGGAAACCTTGTTCTAGAGGGGGGGGTTAACTGTTTAAATAGTTCTAATACAGCAAGCAGCTGCCCACATAGACTTACAATCACTGCAAAAATTCACAGGAAATGGATAACTTCTCACAATCTATATGATGCATACAACTCTAAAAATATTAAATCACTCTGTTATACACACTGATCACATATTTAAAACTCATACCAAAATAGGCAGAGTTCTTTCTCTAATAATTTAAAATTAAAGCTTACATCATGTACTATTCTTCCTTGCCCTTTATCAGACCATGACTGTCTTACATTAAATATATAAACATCATTATGGTTTGGGTTGCTCTAAGGACATGTATCTATGGCAAAACTATAGTTTGGTATATAAAAAAACTAAAGGAATGGGAATCAGAACTACAAAACTTACAATCTCAGTTAGCCTTTTTGAGATCTGAGTCATCACAATCAAACCCAAATAAAAAAAGAAATAGATGATTTAAACAAGAAACACCAAGATATTTTGATACACAAAACAAACTTAGCATTAGCAAAAATGAAATTAAATTCTTATGCTCTTAGCCCCAGTCACATGCATAACTTGTCATAAACAGCAAAATTACATTCTAAAGTGATCAGTATCTTAAAATTACTACATGAATGCACTAACAAAGATACCTCACAACCTCTTAGAGCAAAACATCTGGACAAAGCCATAAATAAAAGTGGGGAAAAAAGCCCAAAATAGGGACAATTTTAAATAATGCTTTTGCAAACTTAGAAAGCTGATAGAATAATAGTGTTTGCATTAGCATGAATTTTCTGAAGGGTATGAAGACAAACTCAAATGTCTGTCATTATTTACAAACTTCAGTGTAATTATTTGTCAATAATTTGCCAGAAAAAATACAATTTTATAAAAAAAGGACCAAAAATATGAGGCAAAAATATGGGCATTCTGCAAAAATCTGTAGAGTTGAGAGGTATGCTAACAAATCAGTTTCTGACATTGGAGTTATAGTAGAAGCCTTTGGATATCATTTCACCAAACATTGTAATTCCAATAATATAAACAAACATGTTACAGCCCAAGAATTAGCCACTCTAAATTTGAAGGCTATCCCAGAAAATCTCAGTACAAGTCTTGAGAAATTAACTCTAAACAAAATCAAAAGTAAAATTAAACACCTTAAATCTAACAAAGCTCCTGCTATAAATGACATTATAGCAGAGATTTATAAGCTTTTCCCAGACTCAATTATATCTTTACTTCATAAAACGCTGACTAAAGTACAATTTAACAATTCAATCCCTCCCTCCTGGAGATGCTCCTTGATTACCCCTATTCTTAAATCTGACAAACCTCCCCAGCTATGTAAATCATATAGACCAATATCTTTACTAAATAACAACAAGAAAATCTTTATGTCTATAATTGTGGGGAAAATAAGGGCTTCACTCTAACAATTAATTCATAACAATCAAACCGGGTTTATACATAAAAGGCACACTCATGATAATATCAAAAGAATATTAACATTAATTGAATATTTAAACAAATAAAATGAAGAAGCTTTGTTGGTAAGCCTAGATATAGAAAAAGCATTTGACTTGGTAAATTGGGACTTTCTGTTTGAAAAACTAAAAGCGTTTTAATTTTCATCATTCAATTCCATGATAAGCGCTATCTATAAAGATAATTTGGCCTACATCAAACTAGGTCCTTTTACTTCAAAGTGCATACCCATGACCAAAGGCACTAAACAAGGTTGCCCTTTATTCCCTGTATTATTTGCCCCTTCTCATAGAAATATTAGCAATATCAATAAAAAATAATCAAAAAATTAAAGGCATTAATATTTATAATCAATACAATTCTAAAACAGCTCTATTTGTGGATGATATTCTCCTTACCTAAGTCAAACAAAGAGTTATTGGAAATGGACACAATAATAAATAACTATCAAAAAATTCCAGGCCTTTATTTTAACAAGCAAAAATCAAAACATCTTATTCTTAATGATAAAGGGACATCTCAACTAGTTAACCAAAGCATCATTGGAGAACAATCTAACACACTAAATTACCTAGGGATAATCTTGTTCAATAGTTTGGAAAATATGAGAGGAAAAATTATAAAAACATAATATCCCAGGTAAATATGTACATAAACAGTTGGAATAATATGTTCTTCTCATTTGAAGATAGACAACTGTTAAAGATGACTCCCTTTCCTAAAATTTGATATATTGTCTTCAAGCTAGACACTCAGCCTGAAAAAAAATTATATTAGACTCATAAACAAAATTTATTAAACTTTTTATGGTATCCAAATAAACATAAGATTGGTATACGCATCATATTGGATCTTGGGATGATGGTGGCTTAAGGTTTCCTGGCATAGAAACCTATATCGAGACTTCATTACTTAAAAGTAATAGTTCAAATTGGAAAGATCTTCATCTAGCTATACCACAGAAAGAAAACTCACTGCCATGTACAATTCTTTCCAATAACCTTTCTAACAAGTTTTGGTTTCTTCTTTGTCACAGTGCTCAACATAATGTACCTACAAAGCTAAACTATGTAAACATTAACAATTTTAGGAAAGTAATAAATTCAAATACAGATATCAAATCCTGGTTTGATGTAATAATCCCTTTCAAAATCACAAAAAAGTTTCAGATAAGCTTCACATCAACATGTTTAATGAATGGTAAACTAAAAATTTTATTTGCCGGAAACAATGTATTAAGGATTTAAAAACTTTTCAAGTTTGTTTCTGTTTTCACTCTCCCCCTTAAGTTTATTTATCCTTTTGCTCCCTCCCTCAAGTTTATTTCTCCTGATCCCAGATACTTTTTGAACCACTTTCAGCTCTGAGACAGTATTTGTGTCCAAGTCACCATCAGCTCAGTGCGGTTATACTCCTCTTTAAAGTTAAAAAAAAAGTGTGTTTTGATCTTTATTTTTGTGAATATGTTTTCCTGCAAGTAAAAAGCTCAACAGTGAGGATCACAGCTGGAACATCTGCCCAAGAGCTATATTTTTATGCAAATTATTTAAAACATTTTGCTAGCTCCAAGCAAAGAACTTGTTCCCTATTACTGCTCCACTGTGGTAGACCACAGAAGATCCATTGGTTTTCTATCCTTCTGACTGAGCTCCACTGATTTTTAGCAGTCCACTGTAGAGATGAAGAGGAAACCCACTCTGTTCACCCTCACTAATGCATGGGCTAACTTCACTTCCCGTATCCTACCCCCTAATTCCCACCTTCCCCCTCCTACACTGCATTTATCCTGTCCACCTCTCCACTCACTACTTTCCATAAACCAATCCCATCACTCCATTCTCCGTCCAAAACTCGTTACATCAAGTCCACACACACTCTTCTCAAGTACACCACTCCCATCTCATATATCCACCTCTACATGTTTTCCCCTCTTGCTTTCCATAATGATTTTTCACTCGCCTTATCCTTTTCTGCTATTTTATATTCCTTTTACCCACCTACTTTCTCACTCTAGACAACGGATTAACCATACATTCCTTTCTGTTACTTACCTATTACTCATTAGCTACATTCAAACATTAACTCTAACCCTGCTGCCTTACCTCCCACAACCCTTCTCTCAGATTTCTTGCTTCCCACAACCATTCTCTCAGATGTCTTACCTCCCACAACCCTTCTCTCAGATGTCTTACCTCCCACAACCATTCTCTCAGATGTCGTACCTCCCACAACCGTTCTCTCAGATGTCTTACTTCCACAACCCTTCTCTCAGATATGCTGTCCCCTCTCTTCCTCATACTTCTTCCTCTCATGCACTTAGTCCAGTTTATATCTGAGCAACAACCCCTCCACAACAGCTCTCTTAGGATATAGCATACTACTCACTCCCTCACTCCCAATTAACACCCACTACAACTTCAATATAGCACGCTACATCACATCAAATATCAAGCTGTTTAAAAATAGATACATTGCAACTCCTCAATGCACAAACTGGGCATTTTTTTGAAAGGTCACCAAAGCACTGGATGAAAGCAAAATGGTACACAGCACATACCCCGACCTGGCCAAAGCATTTAATACAATTCTCTATTCAGGCATAGTAGAAAAGCTAAATAAACCATGAATAAACCCCTCAGTCACTCACTGGATTGCCAGCTGGCTCATAGATAGGATGCAAATAATTAAAATAGGGGAAGTTACCTCCATAAAGAGACCAGCTGAGTCCTCCAGGGTTCTGTTCTGGGACCTATCCTGTTTGACATCTACTTTTCTAAAATAGAAGTCAATACAAAGGACTCTAGCTAAGTTTGCAGATGACCACAAGCTAGGAGCAGTCAATGAATCCAAAAATGACTTGACCAACCTGCAGGAAGGTATTGCTCAAATAAGTGGTGCCAAAATCACGTATTGAAACTAAATGCATTATTGTATCCCTTGGAGGTTATCTATCCCAGAGAGCTGCCAAATTAACATGTCCTTATGAGATGACCCAGTTGTTCAGGATTTGGAAACTTATGTGGACAGTGACCTAACTTTTGACCAACATGTGTCCATTGTTGCCAGAAAGTCCTTCTATATTGCACAGCTTATACAGTAAAGATACAGTGTCTAGATCTAGGGATGCCATTGCAACCCTTTACTCAGCCCTCATTAGGTCAATCATTGAGTATAATACCCCCTTTAACATGTATCTGTCCAGACACAAGCAACATACAGAACGCCCAAAGAGATATCTTACTAAAAGGAATACAATGCCTAAACAATGTCCTACATAGACAAACTCAAAATCCTGTCACTATACTCAATATCTTACAGACTGCTAAAAGGTGACCTGCATCTGGTATTCGAGGCATCCTCAAAATCCATATCTTACAGACTGCTAAAAGGTGACCTGTGTCTGGTACCTAAGGCATCCTGAAATCCAATGCTGATGAATTTACTGCACATAAACAAGTCAAATGGCATCAGAAATATTCTGTTTAGGGATCTAAACCTCTTCTGCAACATCAGCATAACAGTTTGGAAGGGACAGGTATATCTCAGAGAATAAAGCTGTTCTGGAACATACTCCCATTTATCTAAAACAAAGTTCAGCCCTGTCTATAGTCAAGTGCAACTTAGCTCTATGGATGGGAAACCAAAATGTTACCCCGGGACTGTCCCGTATACAACTATTGACAGAGGCAGATCATAAGTGCTTTATCCCATACGTGTGTCCCACAAATTATCTATGGTATGATCCAGTTAATACATAGTTATTGACCATTCACCTATTAAACCCAAGCTGAAATATAAGCAACTCTATTACTATACCTTCCTTTTACAGTAACTAAAAGCTTGTGGCAATATTCTCCCTAATCCAAGTCCAAACTACTATTCTAAACACAAGAATTCCACTAAACTCCAAAATAATCTTGCTCTGAGTAGTAATTTGAGCTTCCAGATTATTCCATCCTTTCTGGTATATAAACCCTGTGCCTGTAATGCGCTGTGCTTGTATTTACCAGGCTGTGGAATTGGTGATTCATCACTGAGACTAAGCAGAAATTCTTTAAGATTCCAAGAGCAGAATAAGTTATTTTTTACACTTATTTATTAAATTGCACTTCTTTAACTCATAATTGTGCTATACAGCTAATCTACTTGCACTGTTATAAAGCTTTTATACTGTTTCACTCCATTTATTTACTGTTTTATACCATTTTAACTGTATTTTACATTGCTAGATACTATTTCATTACTCTAATTGCATTTTTACTGAATTACTTAACTGCAAACTGCTTTTTCATACTGAGGGTTGTATTTTCTGTTTATGAGTTCTCTATCTGTGCTTTTATGCTTTTTTTATGAGGGTTCTGCGTTGTAGTCAGGTATCATATAACTGATTTGTTTTCAGTTAAAAGCATTATCTAGAGTCTCCTTACTCCTTTATCTGTTTTAAACTTTCATTTAATGGCTACAGCTAGCAGCTGTAATATGTTTCCCACCTGCCCTGCCTATTGGTGTCTTATTCTTATACTTGGTGGCTTTGCAGTTGCCTGCCCATACTTTAAATTTGATCTGGGACACTCCTCCCAGTCTAGTGTCATTAGCTCATTCTACCTAACACAGAGAAAACATTTGAGAAGGCCAACCCACTTAGGTTCTTAACCTTGAATTATCTTCTGTTCCTGCTTTCTCCTTTTCCACTTTGCTAAAAACATTCTAAGCTTATTTCCTACCTTTTCTGTAACTAGTCTAGTCCAGATTTGCTGTATCCAGGACTGTTTGTAAGCTCCTGAGCCCCCCAAGCCTTTCTGTGTTGGAGGGAAGCCTTCTAGCTTATCAGTGGGAGTGGTAAGCACTAGGTAGCCTATCTACCACAAGAGGAGTGGTTTCTGGCCCAGAAATTGTGGTTTATTGGCTGTTTGGGAATTTTTTTTCCATATCTTTCAACTTTCTGGATTAAAAGCCTGCATGTGTACTTGTTTCCCCCCTTTCCTGTAACTAGTCTAGCCCAGATACAGATTTGCTATATCCAAGACTGTTTGTAAGCTTCTGAGACCCCCCAAATCCTTTCTGTGTTGGATGGAAGCCTTCTAGCTTATTAGTTGGAGTGGTAAGCACTAGGTAGCCTATCTACCACAAGAGGAGTGGTTTCTGGCCCAGAAATTGTAGTCTATTGGCCTTTTGGGCAGTTTTTCCATCTCTCTCTCAACTTTCTGGTTTAAACGCCTGCATTTGTGCTTGTTTCCCACCTTTCCTGTAACTAGTCTAGTCCAGATACAGACTTGCTGTATCCAGGACTGTTTGTAAGTTCCTGAGCGGTGCCAAAGTCTGCTCTTCAATTTGTCCTCTAGATCTACTAGTTCTCTCCTCTCCTGCACTTATATTAGCTTATTAGTCTAACACTTTACCAGACATCTTGTAGCAAATATTGTAGCACACAAAAGTGCTACCAGCACTAAATGTTCTACAAGTTAACATATCCAGTACTTATTATCAATGCCCACCCCTCCAGGCATGTCTAAAGGTCAAGTTCCCTGTGCTCTCTGCTATTAACTTGGTGAACTTGGGCATCCTGAGGCAATGTAGCAACTGCCTCATGTACACCAACAACCCTCTCCTCTTACCTCCCAACATCAGACTTGCAAGAGATGCACTTATATATCCAAATTGGAAGCCACGCACTCTCCAACGAAGATCAGAATAGCTGGTGAAGTGGAGAAGGTCAACACTTGCACCACACCACATGGAACACATAGCCCTCCAGAAAACATACCAGCACCACCTTCACATAAAAACACAAACCACACACTCATGTTTGCGGAGGCTCTCAATAAAAATCTACCCAAGCAGCAGAGACCCCAAGGCAGAAACAAACTCGACTACCACAACACAACACTAATCACAAGACACATAACTCTTCTAAATAGTGTGCCACTCAACCATAGTCCCTAAGGCAAAACAGCATGCCCAACACACTAGTCATAGGTGACTCGATAGTGAGGCACACTG
The DNA here is from genome assembly GCF_019279795.1 of Protopterus annectens. Classification (NCBI taxonomy): domain Eukaryota; kingdom Metazoa; phylum Chordata; order Ceratodontiformes; family Protopteridae; genus Protopterus; species Protopterus annectens. The sequence continues at coordinate 22,808,377 of NC_056739.1, read as the reverse complement.
ATGTCCTACTCACTAGGTTGAATAAGGAATAAGTAACAGTCAGCTGCCTGTCAGGTGCCAGGATCCACCGCATAATGCATGCACTCAGGTCCCTAAACAACTGGTACAAATATTACTCAGTCATTGTACGTGTGTGTGTGTGAATGATCTGAGACGTACCTCCCTGGACTACATGAAAAGAGACATGGAGGAGCTCTCGGATTATGTAGGCGAGGCGGATATGACCCTACCCTGAGCAGCATCCTACCATCCCCCAGAATGATACCACAGTACAAGCAGAAAATGATTGATTTCAACAATTGGCTAAGTTTCTGGTGTCATTCTAAGGGGATCCAGTATATGTCTGCCTGGGATGACATGATTGACACACTTTGATGCTTTGCCAGAGATGGTCTGCATCTGCCACCCCTGGGCTTCCAGATACTGGCCAAGGCTCTTGTCACCCCATAGTGCCTTTTTAGGTGGTGTTCCAAAGACCAAATTACCACTGTAACAGCTACAAACAAATGCAATCTGAGGGTCATGCTGCTCAACGCTAGAAGTCTAAATCTCAAAATGCACTTGCTCGAAGCACTCCTTAAAATGGAGAACATCGACATTTGTGCTGTAACAGAGACCTCATTCAAGGCAGCAGAAAGCACCCCTGCACTACCAAGCTATAACTCATTCCATACCTTTCGGACCCAGAACTTGGACCAAAGCTGTAAAGGCGGTGGTGTTTCAATATTCATAAAGGATGCGCACACCTCCAGACTGGTAGCCCAACATAATGTATCAGAGATACTTTAGGTGCAGCTAACACTAGATAAGACAGCGATTCAGGCTGTAGTCTGCTATAGATACCCAACCATGTCCCAAGACTCGCACTCCACGTTCCTAAGCACCCTGGAGAATATTAGGGTCCAACCTAACACTTTCTTACTAGGTGACTTCAACTACCCCTCCATTAACTGGGAACACTATTCGTGTACCGATACACTTGCCTGTTTCCTGGAGTTCATTAATTCCAGTGCCCTGGACCAGCTCTTTCTTACCCCCACTACAGGTAGCAAGATCTTTGACCTGGTCATTATTAACATGGGTGGCCATTGCTTGACACCAATAGTCATGTCCTCCCTGGTTAGATCTGACCACAAACTAATCACCTTGGAAATCCACATCCCTCCCACCCTCCTGCAAAGGTAACCACCATGAAAAACTTATCCAAAGCTAACTTTGGGCTCCTAAAAACAGAGGTGGCTAACTTTATGGCACTCATGCAAATGGAGAATAGTTGTATGACTGCCAAATCATACACCAATGCACTGTACGAACATGTACACAAATGCACAGATCTCGCCATACCCATTAGAACCAAGACACTCTCCTCCAAGAAAAGGAAGCCAATCTGGTGGTCCCCTACCATAAACAAACTCTACAACAGGAGGAGGAAACTGATGCGGAATAAGGTGAAGTCCCAAGAATTGAAAAACTCCCTTATCAGCCTCAACAAAAAGATGAGATCCCTCATCAAATCCTCTAAAGCTAGCTATGAAACCAGAATTGCAGCAGATAGTAAAGACAACCACAAGACCTTCTATAGTTATGTAAAGAATCTCCATGGCAATACCCAGATTTGCTCTGCACTACTACACAATGGTACCTCCTATACCAAGCCAACAGATATTGACAATATACTGGCCAACAGATTCAGTGCCAACTTTACTCCTCCCCCCCAAAGGACGAATCATAATACCAGTAGACTGCCAGGCACCCAGTATTACTGCTGCACAGGTTAAAACAGCACTGTCCAAGGCCAAGAATACAGCTTCTATGGGACCTGACAATATCCCTGGCTGTGTTCTACATGAACTACAGAGTGAACTGGCACCTCACCTGTGTGCCCTGTTCAATCACAGCCTCACCTCAGTCTTTGTCCCTACCGAATGGCACACTGCTACAGTCATCCCTCTACACAGAGTAGGAGTGACTTACAGACCCTGGGAACTATCACCCCATTAGCCTGACAAGCCTGATATGGAAAGCTATGGAACTCATCATCATGGACCTAATAAACAAAGATATAGGGAATCTCCTAACTCTGAATCCCACACAGTTTGGTTTTGTGAAGGGTAGATCATGCCTGCTCAACTTGGATGACTTCTTTGAGTCAGTCACCAGAGCTGTGGATGAAGGCAAGGTGGTTCATACAGCCTACCTTGATCTGGCCAAGGTGTTTGATACAATTTCACACTCAGGAATCATAGAAAAACTCACTAAGCTAGGCATCAATCCCTATATCACTAGGTGAGTTGCAAACTGGCTCACAGATAGAACCCACAGTGTGAAAGTAGCTGACTCCAAGTCAGACTGCTGACTAGTCACCAGTGGAGTCCCACAGGGTTCGGTCCTGGGTCCTCTCTTGTTTGGTATCTACTTCTCTGAAGTCCAGGTCAACATGAAGGGACTCTGGCTGACAAAGTTCGCAGATGATTGCAAGTTGGGAGCTATTATTAACTCCCCAAGTGATGTTGACATTCTGCAGAATGGCCTCACTGAGACCATCAGCTGGTGTCAGAACCATGGCCTTAAGCTCAATGCCAAAAAATGTGTCATCATCCCCTTTGGGAAAAACCCGGTTCCCATGAATTACCACATTCATTGTAGTCCACTGAACACAGAAGGCATTATAAGAGATCTGGGAACACAGGTTGACAGCAACCTCTCTTTTGATAACCACATTGCCACTGTGGTCAGAAAGTCCTTCTATGTGTCACATCTCATTACTAAAGGTTTTGCATCTAGGAAGAAGGAGGTTATTGTCTCCCTCTACTCTTCCTTCATTAGGCCAGTCATCGAGTACAATGCCCCATTTGACATGTACTTCACTAGACACCTGCAACAACTGGAGACTCTACAAAAGTACCTCACAAAGAGGATCCTAGGCCTTAAATACTTCTGTATGGACAGACTCAAAAAACTCCAACTATTCTCTGTCTCATATCACCTACTTAGGGGGATCTCTGCTTGACTTACAAAGCCATGTCTGAACCAGCTCTGTTAGAAATGCTACATCTAAAGAAATCCCAATCCCTCCACACCACACGCTCCAGAGACCTCAACCTCATTACCACAATTAACAGAACATGCTGGAGGGACAGGTTCATAACCCAAAGACTGCCCATGCTATGGAATAGACTTCCCATACATGTCAAGCAGAGCATCTCACTGGCCCTCTTCAAGAGAGATCTTAATGAGTGGATGGGAAACAGAAAATTCAACCCGGGGATAACTCCAGTGGCTCTACTCGACAGAGGCACTGGGAACTAAGGTCGAGTGGCACTATGCCAGGGAAATCCTATGGCTAGGCTTGTAAAGGTCCCAGGGCCATTAGCCTAGTACACACCTATGAACCTTTGAACAACCACTGCTAAAACAGATCTCTGGCTCTCACCTTTATTGAAGTAACCTCAGAAGAAGTATTCATAAACTGCCAGAATTACATGCCTGGATAGCTTATTACAATCCAGACATAATAGCCATTACTGAATCCTAGCTGTCACAACATGCAAAGGATAATGAACTTTTACTACATGGATAGAACATTCTAAGGAAAGACAAGACTAATAAGAAAGGAAGTGATATAGTCATCATCTACAAAAATAACTTCAGTATCTTCCGACACCCACTAAATCCTTCCCCATGCCATAATGCTCTCAGAAGCAACACCCTCAAGAACTTATGTATAATAGATGTCTACGGGTCTGCTTCATAACACTGAAATTTCAAAACATTGAATTTCATAACATTAAGACCAAAACATCTAAATCCCAAAACAATGAAAACCCATAGTTTCATAGTTTCATAGTAGTGTACTAGGCTATCTGCCCGGGGGCATTTATAAGCCTAGCCAACAGTGATGTGGCTTACGCCACCCCATACTATATAGTTGTGCCTCTCTAGTAGTGACACATGTGGGACCCCATTATTTAGTAAACTATACCTCTGTCTAGTAGTGACACTGAGGTGACTCCAGGGGTAAACTTGCGATCTCCCATCCATGCATCGAGATTTTTCTTGAACAGTGCCAATGAAGGGCTCTGTCTCACATGAACTGGGATTTTGTTCCAGAGTATGGGTAACCTCTGTGTTATGAATCTATCCCTCCAGCATGTCCTATTCATATTTGTGCAGAGGTTGAAATCTTTAGCTCGCGTGGTTCTGGTGGATTTGGATTTTTTGAGATGGAGCATGTCCATCAATTCCTGGTTGGACATGGCCCTATATGTTAGGCACAAATCACCTCTGAGCAGGCGGTATGCTACTGAATAGAGCTGGAGTTTCTTTAATCTAGCTGGATAAGGCACATGTTTGAGACCTATGATCCTCTTGGTGAGGTACTTCTGGGGTCTTTCCAGTTGTTGCATGTGCCGGGTGAGATACATCCCAAATGGAGCATTATATTCAATCATGGGCCTGACAAGGGAGGAATATAGAGGTACAATGACCTCCTTTGATCTGGATGAGAATCCCTTCATGATGAGATGGGCAAGGTAAAATGTCTTTCTGACCACTTTGGCAACATGGTTGTCAAAGGAGAGGTCACTATCGACTTGAGTCCCCAGGTCTCTGATTACTTCTTCCGTATTCAGTGGGTTATTGTCTACGTGATAATTTGTGGGTACTTTGTTTTTCCCAAAGGGATGACTATACATTTTTGGCGTTAAGTTTGAGGCCATGATTCCGGCACCAGTTGTCCGTTTCAGTGAGACCTTTCTGTAGGATGTGTGTGTCAGCAGGTGAATCAACTATGGCACCCAGTTTGCAGTCATCTGCAAACTTTGTCAGCCATAATCCTCCCATATTTGCTTTCACATCTGAGAAGTAAATTGCGAATAAGAGTGGACCCAAGACTGAGCCCTGTGGGACACCACTCGTGACTGGTTTTGAGTCTGACATGGCTCCAGCAATTTTAACCTTATGGGTTCTGTTTTTTAGCCAGTTTGCTACCCATCTTGTGACATATGGATTTACATTTAGGCTGCTGAGCTTGTCAATGATGCCAGAGTGTGGTATCGTGTCAAAGGCCTTAGCCAAGTCCAAGTAGGCAGTGTGGACAGCCTTGCCCTCGTCGATGGCACTAGTGACTGTCTCGAAGAAGTCAACCAGGTTTAAGAGGCAGGATCTGCCTTTTACAAAACCGAATTGGGTGGGATCAAGGGTCTGCAGATCCCCAATGTCGCCATTTATGAGTTCCATGATGATTCTTTCCATAACCTTACAGACCAGGCTGGTCAAACTTATGGGGCAGTAGTTACCAGGGTCAGTAGAATTTCCCCCTTTGTGGAGTGGGACCACTGTTGCTGTGTGCCAGTGTTCAGGTACATATCCTGTAGTGAGGCTAAGATTGAATAGCGTTCTTAGGGGTGGGTTTAGTTCATCTTGAAGTTCACGTAACACGCAACCGGGGATACCATCGGGTCCCATAGATGCTGTGTTTTTTGCCTTGTTGAGTGCTGATTTCACCTGTATGTCTGTGATGACAGGTAGGTTACATTCAGCAGGGATAATTATTTCATCTTTAGGGGGTGAGGGAGGGGAGAAATTTGCACTGAACCTATCTGCCAGAATATTGGCGTCAGTATTTTAATCATCGGCCTTCAGGCACTGAGATTTCTCCCATACAATTGAGAACTGACTTGATACTGGCAATTTCCCAAGTTCTTAGATTTATGAGAGGAGTTACTGTACAGACTTTCCTTGGGACTTGCACTCTCCATTGTTACTTTTATCGTCACGGAAAGCTTGGCTTCAGGTCTTGGTTGTTGATTAACAAAGATATAGGGAATCTCCTAACTCTGAATCCCACACAGTTTGGTTTTGTGAAGGGTAGATCATGCCTGCTCAACTTGGTTGACTTCTTTGAGTCCAGTCACCAGAGCTGTGGATGAAGGCAAGGTGGTTCATACAGCCTACCTTGATCTGGCCAAGGTGTTTGATACATTTTCACACTCAGGAATCATAGAAAAACTCACTAAGCTAGGCATCAATCCCTATATCACTAGGTGGGTTGCAAACTGGCTCACAGATAGAACCCACAGTGTGAAAGTAGCTGACTCCAAGTCAGACTGCTAACTAGTCACAACTGGAGTCCCCCAGGGTTCGGTCCTGGGTCCTCACCTGTTTGTTATCTACTTCTCTGAAGTCCAGGCCAACATGAAAGGATTCTGGCTGACAAAGTTCACAGATGATTGCAAGTTGGGAGCTATTATTAACTCCCCAAGTGATGTTGACATTCTGCAGAATGGCCTCACTGAGACCATCAACTGGTGTCAGAACCATGGCCTTAAGCTCAATGCCAAAAAATGTGTCATCATCCCCTTTGGGAAAAACCCGGTTCCCATGAATTACCACATTTATTGTAGTCCACTGAATACAGAAGGCATTATAAGAGATCTGGGAACACAGGTTGACAGCAACCTCTCTTTTGATAACCACATTGCCACTGTGGTCAGAAAGTCCTTCTATGTGTCACATCTCATTACTAAAGGTTTTGCATCTAGGAAGAAGGAGGTTATTGTCTCCCTCTACTCTTACTTCATTAGGCCAGTCATCGAGTACAACGCCCCATTTGACATGTACTTCACTAGACACCTGCAACAACTGGGGACTCCATAAATGTACCTCACAAAGAGGATCCTAGGCCTTAAATACTTCTGTATGAACAGACTCAAAAAACTCCAACTATTCTCTGTCTCATATCACCTACTTAGGGGGATCTCTGCTTGACTTACAAAGCCATGTCTGAACCAGCTCTGTTAGAAATGCTACATCTAAAGAAATCCCAATCCCTCCACAACACACGCTCCAGAGACCTCAACCTCATTACCACAATTAACAGAACATGCTGGAGGGACAGGTTCATAACCCAGAGACTGCCCATGCTATGGAATAGACTTCCCATACATGTCAAGCAGAGCATCTCACTGGCCCTCTTCAAGAGAAATCTTAATGAGTGGATGGGAAACAGAAAATTCACCCCGGGGATAACTCCAGTGGCTCTACTCAACAGAGACACTGGGAACTAAGGTCGAGTGGCACTATTCCAGGGAAATCCTATGGCTAGGCTTGTAAAGGTCCCAGGGCCATTAGCTTAGTACACACCTATGAACCTTTGAACAACCACTGCTAAAACAGATCTCTGGCTCTCACCTTTATTGAAGTAACCTCAGAATAAGTATTCATAAACTGCCAGAATTACATGCCTGGATAGCTTATTACAATACAGACATAATAGCCATTACTGAATCCTGGCTGTCACAACATGCAAAGGATAATGAAATTTTACTACATGGATAGAACATTCTAAGGATAGACAAGACTAATAAGAAAGGAAGTGATATAGTCATCATCTACAAAAATAACTTCAGTATCTTCCGACACCCACTAAATCCTTCCCCATGCCATAATGCTCTCAGAATCAACACCCTCAAGAACTTATGTATAATAGATGTCTACGGGTCTGCTTCATAACACTTAAATTTCAAAACATTGAATTTCATAACATTGAGACCAAAACATCTAAATCCCAAAACAATGAAAACCCAAAACATTGAAAACTCAGAACATTGAAAGTGTGCTTCATAACACTGAAAACTGCAATGCATATGTAAATGACATATCCTCTACCTACAACACCACCTAACAAACAAACTTTGTACTCCTCCCATGTGGGGGCTTTGCCCTCACCCCACCCCACCCCCGTTAATTAAATATACCAACTCCAAGATTGCACTACAGTGGAAAAAAAGTTAATTTCCTAACCTCACTGTATCACAATAACCATACACTGAGGTTAGGAAATTATTTTTTTCCACTGTAGTGCAGTCTTGGAGTTGGTGTGGGAGGGGGGTGAATGGAGGTTTGTCCCCCTGCAGAAACATAGTACAAAGTGTGTTTGTTAGTTAGATGGTGTTGTAGGTGGAGGGGATTTTATTTACTTGTGCAATGTAGTTTTCAATTATATGAAGCACACTTTCAATGTTTTGGGTTTTCAGTGTTTTGAATATTTGATGTTATGGTCTCAGTGTTATGAAATTCAACGTTATAAAATTTCAGTGTTATGAAGTAGACCCATGTCTACATTCCCCCTGGTAATAAACACTGCTGATGAATTTCAATCTTGGACATCAACCAATATCTTTCAAGAAACCTTAATACTATGAGACATGAATATTGACTGGCAAGCCACAATTCAATAAACTTACACAGGTTTACCTAACTCATCTCTACTTCTACCAGACACAACAAATCCACCCACAGAAATTCCATCTTAAATTTGCCTCTTGTGAATAAGCCAGTACTATTCTTGGCATCTGGGTCTATATTACTTACTCGAACTGTCAGAATGTCAAGTACCCTTCCATCGACATCTAAGTGTCGAACGTCCTCTTCAGCAAACGGCCACATCATTGATTTCTTTCCAAGGGGAAGAAATTGGTAGCCCAAATACGATTGACACAATTTAACAAACACTATGCCCCCCACACACACTCTAACTAAATATGCTAACTCCGAGGTTGCACTACAGTGGGGAAAAGGGCAGATTTCAAATGGCCAACTGATTTCTTTCCTTGGAAAGAAATCAATGATGTGGCCATTCGCTGAAGAGGACATTCGACACTTAGGTGTCGATGGAAGGGTGCTCGACATTCTGACACTTTGAGTAAGTAATATAGACCCTTGATATCCCTAGTGGCCACCTGCCCATTCATGCATTAAGAGAGCACAATACATAACCAAACACAACATCGCTATAACCTCTCTCACAATCTCTCCATCTTCAACAAGGACACTTTCATTACAAACTTAAAGTTAATAAACTGGGAGTGCTAAACACACTCATCTTAGATTAAGCAGTAGCAGTATTTGGCACATTTCTAAATATACTATATGAGGCTGTACCAATAAGGGCCAAATGAATTAAATCAAATACAACTCCATGGCTAATAAAGGAAACTAAACAGCTTATGAAAAGCAAGAATAAAGCATGTGAAACTTGGAAAAAGTCAAAAACTAATGCCAGTAAACAGAAGTACAATCAACTTAGAAGTACTAAAATGAAAATCCAGTCTGATGAAAAAAAACTGCTACATAATATTACAAATAGCAAATGAGAACAGCTCTAAGTTATTCTGATGTAACAGCAACGACTCCTACATCCAGCCCACAAAAACCTATGCAGCCCTAAAACAGATACACCAGGAGACTGCATTGCTAACCAATGTAACTCACACTTTGTAAATTCTGTTGCCTCTCTCCTAAACCGACAATCTTCTATAACTAGTATAATACCTCCAGACCCCACAGCTCATTCCTAAGCTCTCAAACTTCAACAATTCCAACCTCGACAATCAGTAAACTACTTAAAACTTTGAAACCCACCACCCTTGCCCAGACAACTTACCAACTGAATAGATTAAAATAGCTGCAAATGCTCTGACATATCCTGTGTCCATCTTAATAAGCTGGTCTATCAAGGAAAGCTACATTCCGCCTCTGTAGAAAAAATGTTACATACTTCCTTTACCAAAGGATGGAAATTTCACTGATCGGTCCGATTACATGCCCATATAGCCATTCCATCTCCTCTATTTAAAATACTTGAAAAGTGTATAGAATCCCAAGTTCTTGCCTTCATTACTGAAAATTTGCTACTTTCCACTACACGGCATAGTTTCCATCCACACTACAGCATCATCATCCCTGTGATACTAGACTTTGTTACAGCAGTTACAGTAGAAACAACCATGTCTCTTCCATATTCCTCGATCTGCCCAAAGTCTTCAACAGTGTCGCACAAAAAAAAATTTTCTTTGATAAACTCTCACTATCCTGGTTTAACAATTACCTCTCAAACAGGCAACAAGCTGTCTGGTAGCAAAACATCTCTTCCTTTTTCCCATTAACTGTGGGAGTCTCTCAGGGGTCTCTCTTATGTCCACTACTTTTTAATATATTCATTAAAGATCTGCATTTAGCAATCAAATAAGAAGCCTTCATCCAACATGCCAATGATTCCACAATCTGCTCTACCAAACATGATTAAATGACAAAAAGTACATCCAAGAAGCTCTTTTACAAACTGAGACTAGACTTACTGACTCTCAGCTCCTTCTAAACCCAAAAACATCCAAACTTGTGTTATAAATCCCTAAGAAACTATCTGACCAAAAAAAAAATTCCAAACTACTGGGGTTAACACTGATGAAAACCTAAAATTCAACTACCACATAAAACAGGTAGCAAAAAAAACTCATCTTCTTTCAGCTTTTTCATGGTTAGGGGTCGCCACAGCGGATCACCTGTCCGCTCACGATTGGCAGTGGAGTTTTACTGTGTCGAGTTGCCAGCCCAGCACCCAACCTTCCACAGAAGGCACACACACACCTAGGGCCAATTTAGGGTAGCCAATCCACCTACAGCATATCTTTGGGATGTGGGAGGAAACCAGAGCACCCAGAGGAAACCCACACGACCACAGAGAGGACATGCAGACTCTGCACAGGAGGCACCTCAGCTGAGGATTGAACCAGAGAACCTCTTGCTGTGAGGTGGCAATGCTAACTGCTGCACCACCACAGCCACCCAAAACAAAGAAAACTCATCAAAAATTGAGAATCCTCCATAAGCGAAACTCTACCCAAAAGAGAATGGTCGGATAAGCATGGTTTCATCTTTCATCCCTACTCTTCTATGCACAGCCCCCATACTCATTCCTTAACAATCCAGTCAGCTCTCCTTACTTAACTAGTGCCATAAAATGCAAAACTTGCTAACAACCATCCTTATAGGACACATTACTGTCTCATACTACAGCGACCTCAGTGGTTGGAATTAAGGCACTATTTAACCTGCGCAAAGCTTGTCTTGACACATCGGCATTTGTCTGGGTCATATATGAGCTAAAGTCCAAGCAATGTTCTCCAACTGTACTGTTTCCAAAAGATCACTAGGCTCTTCTGGCAAGATGTTGCTCACTGTAACTAAATCAAATAATACTGCTGGGACTCCCTATACTCCCCTTCTGTCCCTAAATTATAGAATTCATTACCCCCCCTTAGAATATTAGAAACACAAGTCATCTTTCAAACTACACTTAAAGGATCACCTGAAACACGTGTCTATGCCCTTGCAACTCTCCGAGGATAATGTAAATACTGACTCTTTCTCAACCGACTTTCCAGAGCCTCTCTTCTCTACTCACTAAATGGCTCTCATGCCCCTCCATGTATAACCACAATCTGGTCTGCTGCTCTTTGTACTACAAAGTACCTGCTATGTTCACTGTCAGCATCCCAATTTACAAAGCTTGTACTGCCATAAAGCTTCTGCCAGAAAGCTTTGTAACAAATTGCACCACGCCAATCGGTTTTCATTTTCTTGTCCTCAAATGTAACACTGTATGACATTTTTATTCTATTGTGTACTATTCCCATATCAGATGTAAAAAAAATCTTTATCAAACTGTAATTAACTTATATAGCCCTAAAATATATTTATCCTTATTGTCTAACATATATTAACTCTTGTTTTACTTTTTATTCATTTTATTGTGTACCTTTTCTCTCCAGGCCGCTGATGAAAAGGGGGCAACTTGCCTACCCAGTTGGACCATCCCATTAAGTGCAATAAATAAATATGTCAATAACTGACTCATTTGACCACCACATCTCTGTGGTGATCAGAAAATCCTTCTAACATTGCACAATGTATCCTCAATGGCATCTAATTAAAGGTCTGTTAGAAAAATATGTATTTAAACATGTATAAAGTGAAAGTTTAAAAGCAATACAAGTATTATAATATGCATTATATTTATTACAATATGGCAATAAGAATGATTTTACATGTAGTGGCTTGGACCCTGACTGCAGAACTCAGCACCTGGCAGTAGCTCAGTAGCTGTTTCCAGCTTTGTTTAATGATTATCTGCTGCGGTTATATAAAATTAAAAATAAAATTAAATGTATATATTCTTGTTCTTGTTTCTTCCCTTGAGAAGATATGAGACAATAAGACACAAAGAAAGACACAGCTGCAGAGAAGCAGAAGAAAGATAGAGAGGAGAAAAACCGCCAAAATTGTATGAGAGGCCTGAGAGACCTAGAACACAAGCTACACTTACAGAAAATGAAATGAATGAGGTGCTGAATTATTCCTTGAAAACTTTTTAAATGTAACTTTCAAGCTTTTTCTTATGAATTTTTCTTATGAATAGAATATGTAGGTGGGTGCCCTGGTACCCACGCACGTAAGGTGGGCACAGCAGCTCAAAAAAGACTCAAATATAAAGACTATATAAACCTGCATCCTGGTCAGACAAAGACAAAACTCTGTACTTGTATGGTTTTTTGCCTCCTGGTGTACACTAGTAAACTTTTGCATCTGAGCCTCCTGTGTTGTCATCATTTGCTTTTATTTAACAAGGTCCAATATAATGCATCCTTCTGCAAGTACCTTACCAAGCACCTAAATCAACTTGACAGACATCTACGTTTCCTCATCAAAAGGATCTCAGTAGCCCTGCTTCAACTCCTTCACCTAAATAAAACAAGTGGTAAAGCAAGCACCAGTTCTGGAGACCTAACCCTGCACTATCACATCAAGACCAAATGGCATGACAGATACCCAACCCAACATATACCCCATTTCTGGAACTAGCTGCTTACTTATTAAGCAGAGCACTTCCCTAGCTACCTTTAAAATCAGTTTGGATGACTGGATGGGTGATTACAAATTTTCACTGGGAATGTGTGTAAAACGTCTGTTTAATGGGGGGATCTGCTAGTTTCCTACCAGTACTGGTTGATGTAGCTGAGCTTCTTGATGTTATCTTTTGGCCGTAAACTTAGTAAAAGTCTATGAAACTTGCTCAAAGCTGCATTCACACATAGTATACTTATGAACCTCTTTCTTTTCAGATATAGCAAGTTTTTTAGGGACAGTCTATGACTTGTAAAGAAGTCTGGTAACCACTCACTACTTGGTTTGATACAGAAGCCCCATTAATCCCACACACCCGGCTATGCATCTGTGTCTTTCCCCACATGTGAATTGAAATTTCCATCTTTTGAGCTTAAGCATCCCCCAAGAAGGGTGTATATTCTGTATAGCAGCTTTATTCATTATAAGCACTTGCCAGAGTTTCCTTTCTTGGATGTATAGAAATATTAAGGCAGTCTTATCATGCAGCAGGGGGGAAAAATACTCTCATCTGCATCCTCACATATAGGGACATACAAGTCAAATCTGGCAGATTCGTAAGGGCACACTCAACAAGGAGAAACTTTGCAAAAAACTCTCTATCATACATCTAGTTCCATAAGCGATAATGTATATAAATGTGACTTTATCCTCAGAGTATTCGGCTGCCTCTTGGGCCAGTGTAGGCTCCTTCCCCTCCACTGTGGTGGCATTCCAGTTCCCTAAAGCCAGTTTTCATTGTTAGAGTTAAGGCTGCCTGAATTTGTACTACTCCGCCCTGTCCCATAAATGGCACTGTGAATTACCCACACCTTTCACCCGACAAATGGTAAACCCACAAGATAGCATCAGATATCAGTTTTGGGCTGGGTCTGGCTTGGTTATATTTTTTTGACAACTAGATTCCACCTGCACCCCCCACCCCACCTCAGGCCTAACTCCAGATGCAGATCTTGAAAATCCAGATATTGGAAGAATTATTTTACAATGACTCTGGACTCTCATTTTGGCCTTTTCTTTTGAGTGGTAGTTCTTCACTTGCCTACTTGCCTCAGAAGTAGCCACGTGGGAGCCCTTAGGCACACAAGGCTCCAAACAACATTGCTCGGAGGTTCACCATGACAATGCAAGATCCTTGAAGGACAGCAGGGTAATGCCTTGACCCTAGAAATTCTGTTAATAGTAAGGCGCAGAGAAAAAATGTGTTAAATTGAAAATAAGTTAATAAAATATAATAAGCACAAAATAAAATTAAAAACTGTGATGTTTTAATCAAAGAAATATGTGACAAGCAAAGGAACAGTAATTCAATCATTTTAGGGAGTCAAGTCAGACATTTTGACCAGAAGTTACTTGCACCCAGACCCTTATCAAATCCACATAATTCTACTTATAATGTTATGTATTCCCTAATATTTACTTACTTGGCTTTTCTGTCCTGATATTTTTCTCTTTATAATTTGACATGTAAACTATGGTAAGGCATGCATTAATAGGAACTACCACTACAATCAACATATGGACATGTAGGGTGGTTACTTAAACATACTATATTTGGAAAACACAATGTGTTCTTTTATTGTTTAACTCCATAAGATAGCTTTAATTAAACTGCAGCTGCTTATTTATAATCTAACAATTCTCAGTGCTATTTTTTTTATCCCCGAAGTAATCATTAGAATAGTATTATTACTACAATGTTACTTGCTGGGCATTCTGGGATTTGTAGTAAAAGACAACATCAGATTAACTGAGCTTAAAACATGTATAAATCTTTGGTATTAACTTTTCTTCAACAACATCTTAATGAAGTTTATCTAAGAAAATTAAATCTTTTGCTAAGCGTTGCCATCCCTCAACCACATGTATTTTATTGAAAACACTTAGACTTTATTCTGAGAATATCTTTGCTGAAAGTACAGATCACAAAAAAATCTTGCCGTAAGTTTAAAAGTAGAGTTAGACACAAGGTTAATGGATATACAGGACATTTTGCAAAAATATGAAGAAATGCTAGCTCCCATTTAACAAAGCAGAGTTCACAGAAAAAAAAAACTGTCTTTCTATAACCCTCATTATTTCATTATTACGTGTACAAAACCTCTGGTATCTGTCTGTGGTGGAAGTAGAAGCTGATTAATCCAGCTCAGGAAATGATGCAGATGCTATATATTGCTCTGAAATTTCACCATCTCCACCACAGATGGGAGGGTCTCAAGCATGTTACAAAAATAAAAAAAATGTGCAGAAATGGTAAACTGTATCAGTCCATTCCAATTTATTTTAACATTAATCAATAAATTTTAAACACAGCTTTCCACATGACTCCCCCAAGCCCCACATCAAGTTTCACAAAATGCAAAGCAGTCCTTGTTTGTGTTTGTCTAATCACATCTCACTGTAAATGTACAGAATAAGTGCATCTCACCTTATCATGGAGGAAAAATCACCTTTAACTACATAAGACAGCCTTAACTTTACTCTTTCTTTTACCTGCCTTCTTGCATACTAACTATCCCAGTTTTGCTTTCCTACACTCATGCCCTAGTTTTAAATATATATATATATATATATATATATATATATATATATGTATAGGTCCCCTTCAAAACATCTAAAACCCATAACATCTAATTTCATAACAATGAGACCAGAACATCTAAAACCCATAACACTGAATTTCATAACATGTAACAGTACAAATCACATGAAAATAACATCCCCTCCACATATAATGACACCAAACTACCAAACACGTTTCTGCAGGGGGGCTAGGAAATTAACTTTTTCTCACTGTAGTGCGATCTTGGAGTTGGTATATTTAATTTACGGGGGGGGGGGTGCAGGGGAGGTTTGCCTCCCCTGCAGAAACGTAGTAAAATGTGTGTTTGGTAGTTTGGTGTTGTTATATGTGGAGGGGATGTTATTTTCCTGTGATCTGTAGTGTTAGATGTTATGAAATTCGATGATATGGATTTTAGATGTTCTGGTCTCAATGTTATGAAAGTAGATGTTATGGGTTTTAAATGTTTCAAAGTAGATCCATATATATATATATATATATATATATATATATATATATATATGTGTGTGTGTGTGTGTGTGTGTGTGTGTGTGTGTGTGTATGTATCACTCAGGTCACTCCACAACAAGTACAAATATGACTCTGTCATTGTCCATGTTGGTGTGAATGACCTGAGACGTACCTCCCTGGACTACATGAAAAGAGACATGGAGGAGCTGTCCAATCTTGTAGCCCAGGCAGGTATAACCCTAGCCCTGAGTAGCATCCTGCCATCATCCAGAATGATACCACAGTACAAGGACAAAATGATTGACTTCAACAATTGGCTAAGCTTCTGGTGTCATTCTAAGGGGATCCAGTATCCATCTGCCTGGGATGACATGATCGACAAACCACCTGTCGCCCTTGGGATTCCAGATACTGGCTAAGGCTCTTGCCACCCCTATAGTGCCTTTTTTAGGCAAGATTCAAATGACAAATTCACCACAGTAACAGGTACCAGCAAGCAAAATCTGAAGGTAATGCTATTTAATGCTACAAGTCTAAACCTCAAAATGCACTCACTCGAGGCACTCCTTAAAATGGAGAACATCGACATCTGTGCAGTGACAGAGACCTAGTTCAAGGCTCCAGAGAGCACCTCTGCATTACCAGGCTATAATTCATAGCACACCTTTTGGCCACCTAACCTGGACCAAAGCACTAAAGGTGGTGGTGTGTCCATATTCATTAAGGATATCCACACCTCCAGCCTAGTTCCTCAGCATAATGCATCTGAGATTATTCAAGTGCAACTAACTCTGGGCAAGACCGCAATCCAAATTTCAGCTTGCTACAGATCCCCCACCATGCCCCAGGATTTCCACTCCTCATTTCTTGATACACTGGAAAATATTAGGGTACAACCTAACACCATAATAATGGGTAATTTCAACTACCCCCCATTAACTGGGAAAACTACTCATGTACCAACTCTTGTGCTCAATGTTTTCTGGAATTCATAAATTCCAGTGCCTTGGATCAACTTATCCACACCCCGACCAG